>NC_091588.1:11017388-11034435 GCF_042767895.1 Penaeus vannamei
TGAAAATTATCATAATTACCTGAATTAATGTTAAAATCCTCATAATTACCATTAAAAAGCGAAAAGTGGGGTTTTCGACGTTTCTCTCAAAAGACTACAAACTGAATAAAAAATATCATAATTATTATCATTACTGTCATCATTTTCATAATTATTATCATTATAGTCATTATCATCATGGTTATCATTATCATCATCATCATTATTTCAGTTATAATAATCATTATGCTAATTATTATTGCTATTTTTATCATTATAACTATTTATATAATTATAATAGCAATAATGATAATTTTAGAAATAATAATGACAATAAATATAATCATAATTTCAATGATAATGATATTATTATTTCTATTACCATTATTAGTATGAAATATATTGGAATGGAGTTAATTATTGCTATTATTGTAGTAATTATCAAAACTATCATTATAATAATGATTTTCTCATTATCACTGTCATTATCATAGTCATTATCATCATTATTGTCAATAATAAAATCATAAGTGCCTGAATTAATGTAAAAATCCTCATAATTACCATTAAAAAGCGAAAAAAAAAGTTTTTTTCGACGTTTCTCTGAAAAGGCTGTAATATGCTAGATTTTGCCGTTTTTCAACTGTGATTTAATTACTTTGGCCTTTATTTCATTAGAAATAGACTGAATAATAATTATAATCATCATTATTATCATTACTGTCATTATTTTCATGATTATTATTATTATAGTCATTATCGTCATGATTATCATTATTATTATCATCATTATTGCAGTTACAATAATTATTATACTAATTATTATTGCTATTTTTATCATTATAAGTATTCATATAGTAATAATAGCAATAATGATAATTTTATAAATAATGACAATAATGATAATTATAATGACAATGATAATGATGTTATTATTATTTCTATTGCCATTATTAGTATAAAAATTGTTGGAATAGAATTGATTATTGCTTTTATTGCAGTAATTATCAAAATTATCATTATAATTATGATTTTATCATTATCATTGTCATTATCATCATAAATATTATTTATAAGATTTTCATTATTGCTATTATCATTATATAAATAGTTACAAGGATAAAAATAGCAATCATAATTAGCATAATTATTATAACTGCAATAATTATGATAATAATAATAATAATCATGATGATAATGACTATAATGACAATAATCATGAAAATAATTACAGTAATGATTATAATTTTTATAATTATTATACAGTCCATTTATAATGAAATAAAGGCCAGAAGTAATATTATCCCAGAAGTCGAAAAAACGGGAAAATGTAGCGTATTACAACGTTTGAGAGAAACGTCGAAAAAACGCTTTTTAATGGTAATTTTGAGTATTTTGATGATAATTACCTTATTATTGACAATAATGATAATTATAATGATAGTGACAATGATAATGACAATAACAATGATAAAATCATATTTATAAGGATAATTTTGATAATTAATGTAATAATAGCACTAATTAACTCTATTCCAATAATTTTCATACTAATAATGGCAATAGAAATAATATCATTATCATTGTCATTATAATTATTATTATTGTCATTATTATTTCTAAAATTATCATTATTGCTATTACCATTATAGCAATAATAATTAGCATAATAATCATTATAACTGCAATATGATGATAATAATAATGATAATCATGATGATAATGACTATAATGATAATAATCATGAAAATAATGGCGGTTATGATAATGATGATAATAATTATTTATAATGAAATAAAGGCCAGAAGTAATAAAATCCCACACGTCAAAAAACGGCAAAATCTAGCGTATTACAGTCTTTTGAGAGAAACGTCGAAAAAACCCATTTTTCGCTTTTTAATGGTAATTATGAAGATTTTAACATTAATTCAGGTAATTATGATGATTTTCAAGATAATTCCTTTATTATTGAAAATAATGATGATAATTATAATGATAATGAAAATAATAATTATAAAATCATAATTATAATGATAATTTTGATAATTACTGCAATAATAGCACTAATTAACTCCATTCCAATATATTTCATACTAATAATGGTAATAGAAATAATAATATCATTATCATTGAAATTATAATTATATTGATTGTCATTATTATTTCTAAAATTATCATTATTGCTATTATCAATATATAAATAGTTATAATGATAAAAATAGCAATAATAATTAGCATAATGATTATTATAACTGAAATAATGATGATGATAATTATGATGATAATGACAATGATAATGACAATAATAATGATAAAACCATAATAATAATAATAATTTTGATAATTACTGTAAAATAATAAATAATTAACTTTATTCCAATACTTTTCATACTAATAATGGCAATAGAAATAATATCATTATCATTGTCATTATAATTATTATAATTGTCCTTTTTATTTCTAAAATTGTCATTATTGCTGTTATCATTATATAAATAGCTATAATGGTAAAAATAGCAATAATAATTAGCCTAATAATTATTATAACTGCAATAATGATAATAATAATAATGATAATCATGATGATAATGAATATAATGATAATAATCATGAAAATAATGACAGTAATGATAATGATTATAATTCAGTCCATTTATAATGAAAGTCCCAAAAGTCGAAAAAAACGGCAAAATCTAACGTATTACAGCCTTTTGAGAGAAACGTGGAAAAAAAACCTTTTTCACTTTTTAATGATAATTATGAGGATTTTAACATTAATTCAGGTAATTATGATGATTTTCATGATAATTCCTTTATTATTGACATTAATGATGATAATGGCAATTATAATGACAAAAATAATGATAAAATCATAATTATAATGATAATTTTGATAATTAATGCAAAAATAGCAATATTTAACTATATTCCAATAATGTTAATACTAATAATGGCAATAGAAATAATAACATCATTATAATTGTCATTATGTCATATAGCCTTTTGAGAGAAATGTCGAAATACACCCTTTTCGCTTTTTAATGGTAGTTATGAGTATTTTAACATTAATTCAGGCAATTATGATGAATTTTATGATAATTCCATTATTATGGACAATAATGATGATAATGACAATGATAATGACAATAACAATGATAAGATCAAAATTATAATGATAATTTTAATAATTACTGCAATAATAGCAATAATTAACTCTATTCCAATAATGTTCATACAAATAATGGCAATAGAAATAATAACATCATTATCATTGTCATTATAATTATTACTATTGCAATTATTATTCCTAGAATTATCATTATTGCTATTATCATTATATAAATAGTTATAATGATAAAAATAGCAATAATAATTAGCATAATAATTATTATAACTGCAATAATGATGATAATAATTATGATCATGATGATGATAATCACTATAATGATAATAATCATGAAAATAATGACAGTAATGATAATAATGATGATAATGATAATTATTCAGTCCATTTATAATGAAATAAAGGCCAGAAGTAATAAAATCCCAAAAGTCGAAAAAACCGGCAAAATCTAGCGTATTACATATAGCCTTTTGAGAGAAACGTCGAAAAACACCCTTTTCGCTTTTTAATGGTAATTATGAGTATTTTAACATTAATTCAGGCAATTATGATGATTTTCATGATAATTCCATTATTATGGACAATAATGATGGTAGTGATAATGATAATGACAATAACAATGATAAGATCATAATTATAATTATAATTTTAATAATTACTGCAATAATAGGAATAATTAACTCTATTCCAATAATTTTCATACTAATAATGGCAATAGAAATAATAATAACATCATTATCATTGTCATTATAATTATTACTATTGTCATTATTATTTCTAATATTATCATTATTGCTATTATCATTATATAAATAGTTATAATGATAAAAATAGCAATAATAATGAGTATTATTATAACAGCAATAATGATAATAATTATGATAATCATGATGATAATGACTATAATGATAATAATCATGAAAATAATGACAGTAATGATAATTATGATGATAATTATTATTATTCAGTCCATTTATAATGAAATAAAAGCCAAAAGTAATAAAATCCCAAAAGTCGCAAAACGGCAAAATCTAGCGTATGAGAGAAACCTTTTTCGCATTTTAATGGTAAATATGAGGATTTTAACATTAATTGAGGTAATTATGATGATTTTCATGATAATTCCTTCTTTGACAATAATAATGATAATTATGATGATAATGACAATGATAATAAAATTATAATCGTAAGGATAATTTTGATAATTACTGCAATAATAGCAATAATTAACTCTATTCCAATAATTTTCATAGTAATAATGGCAATAAAAATAATATAATTTTAATTGTCATTATAATCATTATTTTTTTCAATATTATTTCTAAAATTATCATAATTCCTACTATCATTATCTAAATAATCATAATGATAAAAATAGCAATAATAATTAGCATAATAATTATTATAACTGCAATAATGATGATAATAATAATGATAATCATGATGATAATGACTATAATGATAATAAACATGAAAATAATGACAGTAAGGATAATAATGATGATAATAATTACTATTCAGTCCATTTATAATGAAATAAAGACCAGAAGTAATAAAATCCCATAAGTCGAAAAAACGGCAAAATCTAGCGTATTACAGTCTTTTGAGAGGAACGTTTTAGCTTTTTAATGGTAATTAGGAGGATTTTAACATTAATTCAGGTTATTATGGTGATTTTCATGATAATTCCTTTATTATTGACAATAATGATAATCATGATGATAATAACAATAATAATGAATATAATATAGATAAAATCATAATTATAATGATAATTTTGATAATTACTGCAATAATAGCAATAATTAACTCTATTCCAAAAATTTTCATACTAATAATGGCAATAGAAATAATAACATCATTATCATTGTCATTATAATTATCATTTTTTTTATTATTATTTCTAAAATTATCATTATTGCTATTAGCATCATATAAATAGTTTTAATGATAAAAATAGCAATACTAATTAGCATAATAATTATTATAACTGCAATAATGAGGATAATAATAATGATATTCATGATGATAATGACTATAATGATAATAATCATGAAAATAGTGACAGTAATGATGATAATCATGAAAACAGTGACAGTGATGATAATAATGATGATAATAATTATTCAGTCCATTTATAATGAAATAAAGGCCAGAAGTAATAAAATCCCAAAAGTCGAAAAATGCAAAATCTTTCGAATTACAGCCTTTTGAGAGAAACGTCGAAAAAAATGCCCTTTTCGCATTTTAATGGTAATTATGAGGTTTTTAAAATTAATTCAAGTAATTATGATGATTTTCATGATAATTCCTTTATTATTGACAATAATGATGATAATTATAATAATGACAATGATAATGGCAAAAATAATGATAAAATAAAAATTATAATGATAATTTACATAATTATCGCAATAATATCAATGATTAACTCTATTCCAATAATTTTCATACTAATAATGGCAATACAAGAAATGATATCATTATCATTGTCATTATAATTACTATTATTATCATCGTTATTTCTGAAATTATCATTATTGCTATTATCATTATATAAATAGTTACAATGATAAAAATGGCAATAATAATTAGCATAATGATTATTACAGCTGCAATAATCATGATAATAATAATAATATCTAGCGTATTACAGCCCTTTGAGAGAAACCGAAAAAACGGCAAAATTAGCGTATTTTGAGAGACCCGTCGAAAAAAACCTTTTTCGCTTTTTAATGGTAATTATGAGGATTTTAACATTAATTCTGGTAATTATGATGATTTTCATGATAATTCCTTTATTACCGACAATAATGATGATAATTATGATGATAATGACAATAATACTGATAAAATCATAATTATAATGATAATTTTAATAATTACTGCAATAATAGCAATAATTAACTTTATTCCAATAATTTTCATACTAATAATGGCAATAGAAGCAATAACATCATTATCAGTCATTATAATTATTATCATTGCCATTATTATTTCTAAAATTATCATTATATCTATTGTCATTATATGAATAGTTGTAATGATAAAAATAGCAATAATAATTAGCATAATAATTATTATAACTGCAATAATAATGATAATAGTAATGATATTCATGATGAATAATATATCAATAATCATGAAAATAATGACAATAATGGTAATAATGATGATAATAATTATTATTCAGTTCATCTATAATGAAATAAAGGCCAGATGTGATAAAAAAAAAAAAACGGAAAAATCAAGCGTCCAAAAAAACGGCAAAATCTTGCGTATTACAGCCTTTTGAGAGAAACGTCGAAAAAAAAACCTTTTTCGCTCTTTAATGGTAATTATGAAGATTTTAACATACATTTGGGTAATTATGATGATTTTCGTGATAATTCCGTTATTATATAAAATAATGATGATAATGACAATGCTAATGACAATGATAAGGACAAAATCATAATTATAATGATAATTTTGATAATTACTGCAATAATAACAATAATTAACTCTATTCCAACAATTTTCATACTAATAATGGCAATAGAAATAAAAATAACCATTATCATTGTCATTATAATTATTATTATTGTCATTATTATTTCTAAAATTATCATTATTGCTAATATCATTATATAAATAGTTCTAATGATTAAAAAAGCAATAATAATTAGTATAATAATCAGTATAACCAATAATGATGATAATAATAATGATAATCATAATAATGACTATAATGATAATAATCATGAAAATAATGAATGTAATAATAATGATGATAATTATTATTCAGTCCATTGATAATGAAATAAAGGCCAGAAGTAATAAAATCCTAGAAGTCGAAAAATGGCAAAATCTAGCGTATTACAGCCTTTTCAGAGAAACGACGAAAAAAATTTTTTTTTCGCTTTTTAATGGTAATTATGAAGATTTTAACATTGATTCAGGTAATTATGATGATTTTCATGATAATTCCTTTATTATTGACAATAATGATGATAATAATGACAATAATGACAATAATAATGATAATGAAATTAATAATGACAATAATAATGATAAAATCATAATTATAATGATAATTTTGATAATTACTGCAATAATAGCAATAACTAACTCTATTCCAATACTTTTCATACTATTAATGGCAATAGAAATAATGATATCATTATCATATACATTATAATTATTATTATTGTCATTGTTATTTCTAAAATTATCAATATTACTATTATCATTTTATAAATAGTTATAATGATGAAAATACCAATAATAATTAGCATGATAATTATTATAACTGCAATAGAGATGATAATAATAATGAAAAAAAATTCTTCTGAATGGTAATTATGAGGATTTCAACATTAATTCTGGTAATTATGATAATTTTCATGATAATTCCTTTATTATTGACAAGAATACTGATAATTATGATGATAATGACAATGATAATGGCAATAATAATCATAAAATCATAATAATAATGATAATTTTGATAATTACTGCAATAATAGCAATAATTAACTCCATTCCAATAATTTTCATACTAATAATGGCAATAGAAATAATAATAACATCATTATCATTGTCATTATAATTATCATTATTGTCATTATTATTTCTAAAGTTATCATTATTGTTATTATCATTATATGAATAGTTATAATGAAAAACATAGCAATAATAATTAATATAATAATTATTATAACTGCAATAATAATGATAATAATAATGGTAATCATGATGATAGTTACGATAATGATAATAATCATGAAAATAAAGACAGCAATGATGATAATAATGATCATAACTATTATTTATTCCATTTATAATGAAATAATGGCCGGAAGTAATAAAAAATAGTCGAAAAAACAGCAAAATCTAGCGTATTACAGCCTTGTGAGAGAAACATCGAAAACCCCCTTTTTCGCTTTATGACGATTTTAACATTAATTCAGGTAATTATGATGATTTTCATGATAATTCCTTTATTATGTATAATAATGATAATGAGAGTGAAAATGACAATATTAATGATAAAATCATAATTATAATGATAATTTTGATAATTACTGTTATAATAGCAATAAATAACTATATTCAAATAATTTTCAAAATAATAATGGCAATAGAAATAATAATAACATTATGATTGTCATTATGATTATTATTGTCATTTCTAAAATTATCATGATTGCTATTATCATTATATAAAAAGTTATAATGATAAAAATAGCAATAATGATTAGCATAATAATTATTATAACTGCAATAATGATGATAATAATGATAATCATGATAAACTCTAAAATGATTGGGATAAAAATAATTATTATTTTAACTGCAATAATGATGATAATAATAATGATAATCATAATGATATTGACTATATTGATAATCATGAAAATAATGACAGTAATGATAATAATTATTATTCAGTCCATTTATAATTAAATAAAGGCCAGAAGTATTAAAATCCCAAAAGTCGAAAAAACGGCAAAATCTAGCGTATTACAGCCTTATCAGAGAAACGTCGAAAAACACCCTTTTTCGCTTTTCAATGGTAATTATGAGGATTTTAACATTAATTCAAGTAATTTTGATGATTTTCAAGATAATTCCTTTATTATTGAAAATAATTATGATAATTATGATCATAATGACAATGATTATAACAATAATAATAATAATTACTGCAATAATAGCAAAAATTAACTATATTCCAATAATTTTCATACTAATAATGGCAATAGAAATAACATCATTATAATTGTCATAATGATTATTATTAGTGTCCTTATCATTTCTAAAATTATCATTAATGCTATTATCATTATATAATATTATAATAATAGTTATAATGATAGAAATAACAATAATAATTAGCATAATAATTATTATAACTGCAATAATTATGATAATAAGGATAATCATGATTAAAATGACTATAATGATAATAGTTATGAAAATAATGACAGTAATGATAATGATGATAATAATTATTATTCAGTCTATTTGTAATGAAATAAAGGCCAAAAATAATAAAACCCGAAAATTCGAAAAAAACGGCAAAATTTAGTGTAATACAGCATTTTTAGAGAAACGTCGAAAAAAAAACTTTTTTTTCGCTTTTAATGGTAATTATGAGGATTTTAACATTAATTCAGGTAATTATGAGGATTTTCATGAGAATTCCTTTGTTATTGACAATGAAGATGATAATTATGATGATAATGACAATGATAATGACAATAATAATGATAAAATCAGAATTATTATAATTTTGATAATTACTGCAATAATAGCAATAATTAACTCTATTCCAATAATGTTTATACTAATAATGGCAAAAAAGTAATAATATCATCATCATTATCATTATAATTATTATCATTGTCATTGTTATTTCTAAAATTATCATTATTGCTATTATCATTATATACATAGTTATAAGGATAAAAATAGCAATAATGATTAGCAGAATAATGATCATAATAATGATAATCATGATGATAATGACTATAATGATAAAAATCCTGAAAATAATGACAGTAATGATAATAATGATGATATCAATTTATAATGAAATAAAGGCCAGAAGTAATAAAATCCCACAAGTCGGGAAAACTAGCCTTTTGAGAGAAACGACGAAAAGCAAACTCTTTTCGCTTTTTAATGGGAATTATGAGGATTTTAACATTAATTAAGATAATTATGATGATTTTCATGAAAATTCCTTTATTATTGACAATAATGATGATAATTATGATGATAATGACAATGGTAATGACAATAATAATGATAAAATGATAGTCATAATGATAATTTTGATAATTACTGCAATATTAGCAATAATTAACTCCATTCCAATAATTTTCATACTAATAATGGCAATAGAAATAATAATAACATCATTATCATATTCATTATAATAATTATTATTGACATTATTATTTCTAAAATTATCATTATTGCTATCATCATTATATACGTAGTTATAATGATATAAATAGCAATAATAATTAGCATTATAATTATCATAACTGCAATAATGATGATAATAATAATGATAATCATGATGATAATGACTATAATGATAATAATCATGAAAATGATGACAGTAATGATAATAATGATAATAATTATTATTCAGTCCATTTATAATGAAGTAAAGGCAAGAAGTAATAAAATCCGAAAAGTCGAAAAAAACGGCAAAATCTAGCCTTTTGAGAGAAACGTCGAAAAAAAACTTTTTCGCTTTTTAATTGTAATTATGAGGATTTTAACAATAATTCAGGTAATTTTGATGATAATTCCTTTATTATTGACAATAATGATGATAATCATGATGATAATGACAATGATAATGACAATAGTAATGATAAAATCATAATTATACTGATAATTTTGATAATTACTGATATATCAATAATTAACTGTATTCCAATAATTTTCATACCAATAATGGCAATAGAAATAATAATATCATTATCATTGTCATTATAATTTTTATTATTGTCATTATTATTCATAAAACTATCATTATATCTATTATCATTATATAAATAGTTATAATATTAAAAATAGCTATAATATTTAGCATCATAATCATTATAACTGCAATAATGATGATAATGATAATGATAATCATGATGATAATGCTTACAATTATAATAATCATGAAAACAATGACAGTAATAATAATGATGATACTTATTATTCAGTCCATTTATACTGAAATAGAGGCCGGAATAAAATCCCAGAAGTTGAAATAACGGCAAAATGTAGCGTATTACAGCCTTTTGAGAGAAACGTCGAAAACCCCACTTTTTCGCTTTTTAATTGTAATTATGAGGATTTTAACATTAATTCAGGTAATTGTGATGATTTTCATCATATTTCCTATATTATTGACAATAATGATGATAATTATGATAAGGACAATGATAATGATAAAATCATGAATATGATAATTTGGATAATTACTGCAATAATAGCGATAATTAACTCTATTCCAATAATTTTCATACTATTAATGGCAATAGAAATAATAATAACATCATTATCATTGCCACTATAATTATTATTATTGTCATTGTTTCTAACATTATCATTATTGCTATTATCATTATATAAATTGTTATAATAATAAAAATAGCAATAATGATTAGCATAATCATTATTATATCTGCAATAATGATGATAAGAATAATGATAATCATGATGAAAATGACAATAATGATAATAATCATGAAAATAATGACAGTAATGATAATAATGATGATAATAACTATTATTCAGTCCATTTATAATGAAATAAAGGCCAGAAGTAATAAAATCCCAAAAGTCGAAAAAAAACGGCAAAATCAAGTGTATTACAACCTTTTAAGAGAAACGTCGAAAAAACTTTTTTTCCGCTTTTGAATGGTAATTATGAGGATATTAACATTATTTCAGGTAATTATGATGATTTTCACGATAATCCCTTTATTATTGACAATAATGATGATAATCATAATGATACTGACAATAATAATAAAATCATAATTATACTGAAAATTTTCATAATTACTTCAATAATACCAATAATCAATTCTATTCCAATAATTTTCATACTAATAATGGCTATAAAAATAACAATGTCATTATCATTGTCATTAAAGTTATTGTCATTATTATTTCTTAACTTATCATTATTGCTATTATCATTATATAAATAGTTATAATGATGAAAATAGAAATAATTAGCATAATAATTATTATAACTGCAATAATAATAATAATACTAATGATAATCATGATGATAATGACTTTAATGATAGTAATCATGAAAATAATGACAGTGGTGATAATAAAGATGATATTAATTATTATTCATTCCATTTATAATGAAATAAAGGCCAGAAATAATAAAATCCCATTAGTCGATAAACGGCAAAATCTAGCGTATTACAGCCTTTTACAGGAAACGTTGAAAAAAAAATCCTTTATCCCTTTTTAAGGGTAATTATGAGGATTTTAACATTAATTCAAGTAATTATGATGATTTCCATGATAATTCCTTTATTATTGACAATAATGACGATAATTATTATGATAATGACAATGATAATGGCAATAACAATGATAAAATCATAACTATAATGATAATTTTGATAATTACTGCAATAATAGCAATAATTAACTATATTCCAATAATTTTCACACTAATAATGGCAAGAGAAATAATAATAACATCATTATCATTTTTATTATAATTATTATTATTGTCATTATTATTTCTAGAATTATCATTATTGCTGTTATCATTGTATAAATAATTATAATGATAAAAATAGCAATGATAATTAGCATAATAATTATTATAACTGCAATAATGATGATAATCATAAACATGATGATAATAATCATAATCATGATGATAATGACTATAATGATAATAATCATGAAATTAATGAAAGTAATGATAATAATGATAATAATTATTATTATGCAGTCCATTCATAATGAAATAAAAGCCAGAAGTAATAAAATCCCACATGTCGTAAAAACGGCAAAATCTATCGTATTGCAGCCTTTTGAGAGAAACGTCATAAAAAACATTTTTCGCTTTTTAATGGTAATTATGAGGATTTTAACATTGATTCAGGTAATTATGATTTTCATGATAATTCCATTATTATTGACAATAATGATAATAATGACAATGATAATGACAATAACAGTGATAAAATCATTATTTTACTGATAAATTACATAATTACTGCACTAATAGCAATAATTAACTGTATTCCAATAATTTTCATACTAATAATGGCAATAGAAATAATAATAACATCATTATCATTGTCATTATAATCATCATTATTGTCATTATTATTTCTAAAATTATCATTATTGCTATTATCATTATATAAATAGTTATAATGATAAAAATAGCAATAGTAATTAGCATAATAATTATTATAACTGCAATAATGATGATAATGATAATGATAATCATGATGATAATGACTATAATGATATTAATTATGAAAATAATGAAAGTAATGATAATTATTATACAGTCCACTTATAATAAGATAAAGGCCAGATGTAATAAAATCTCAGAAGTCGAAAAAAAACGGTAAAATCTACCATATTACAGCCTTTTGAGAGAAACGTCGAAAAATCCCCATTTTCGCTCTTTAATGGTAATTTTAAGGATTTTAACATTAATTAAGGTAATTATGATGATTTTCATGAAAATTCCTTTATCATTGACAATAATGATATTTTTGAAGATAATGACAATGTTAATGACAATAATAATGATAACATAATTATAATGATAATTTTGATAATTACTGCAATAATAGCAATAATTAACTCTATTCATATAGTTTTCATACTTGTAATGGCAATAGCAATAATAATAACATCATTATCATTGTCATTATTATTTCTGAAATTATCTTTATTGCTATTATCATTATATAAACAGTTTTAATGATAAAAATAGCAATAATAATTAGCATAATAATTATTATAACTGCAATAATGATGATAGTAATGGTAATCATGATGATAATTACAATAATACTAATATTCATGAAAATAATGACAGTAATGATGATAATTATTATACAGTCCATTTATAATGAAATAAAGGCCCTAAGTAATAAAATCCCAGAAGTCGAAAAAAACTTTTTCACTTTTTAATGGTAATTATGAGGATTTTAACATTAATTCAGGTAATTATGATGATATTCATGATAATTCCTTTATTATTGACCATAATGATGATAATTAAGATGATAATGACAATAATGATAAAATCATAATTATAATGATAATTTTGATAATAACTGCAATAATAGCAATAACTACCTCTATTCCAATAATGTTCACACTAATAATGGCAATAGAAATAATATCATTATCATTATAATCATTATTATTGTCATTATTATATCTAAAATTATCATTATTGCTATTATTATTATATAAATAGTTATAATGATAAAAATAAAAAATAGCATAATAATTATTATAACTTCAATAATGATGATAATAATGATGATAATAATTATGACTATAATGATAATAATCATGAAAATAATGACAGTAATGATAATAATGATAATATTCATATTCAGAATATTAATTATTCAGTCCATTTATAATGAAATAAAGGCAAGAAGTAATAAAATCCGAAAAGTCGAAAAACGGCAAAATCTAGCGTATACAGCCTTTTGAGAGAAACATCGAAAAGGAAACCTTTTTCGCCTTTTAATGGTAATTATGAGGATTTTAACATTAATTCAGGAAATTATGATGATTTTCATGAGAATTCCTTTATTATTAACAATAATGATGATAAAGAGAAAATTATAATTATAATGATAATTTTGATAATTACTGCAATGATACCAATGATTAACTCTATTCGAATAATTTTCATACTAATAATGGCAATAGAAATAATAATATTATCATTGTCATTAAAATTAATATTATTATCATTATTATTTCGAAAATTATTATTATTACTATTATCATTTTATATAAAGTTTTAATGATAATATAGCAATAATAATTAGCAGAATGATCATAACTGCAGTAATGATGATAATAATAATGATATTCATGATGATAATGACTATAATGATAATAATCATGAAAATAATGAAAGTAATGATAATAATGATGATAATAATTATTATTCAGTCCATTTATAATGAAATAAAGGCTAGAACTAATAAAATCCCAGAAGTCGAAAAAAACGACAAAATCTAGCGTATTACAGCCTTTCGTGAGAAACGTCGAAAAAAAACCTTTTTTCGCTTTTTAATGGTAATTATGAGGATTTTAAAATTAATTCAGGTAATTATGATTTTGAAGATCGATCCTTTTCATAGAACCGTCGAAAAAAAAAACCTTTTCGATTTTTTAATGGTAATTATGAGGATTTTAACATTAATTCAGGTAATTATGATGATTTTCATAATAAATCCTTCATTATTGACAATGATGATAATGACTTTGATAATGACACTGATAATGATAAATTCATAATTATAATAATAATTTTGATAATTACTGCAATAATAGCAATAATTAACTCTATTCCAATAATTTTCATACTAATGATGGCAATTGAAATAATAATAACATCATTATCATTGAAATTATAGTTATTATTATTGTCATTATTATTTCTAAAATTAACATTATTGCTATTATCATTATATAAATAGTTATAATGATAGAAATAGCAATAATAATTAGCATAGTAATTATTATATCTGCAATAATGATGATAATAATGATAATCATGATGATAATGACTATAATGATAATAATCATGAAAATAATGACAGTAATGATAATAATGATAATAATTATTATTCATCCATTTATAATGAAATAAAGGCCTGAAGTAATAAAATCCTAAACGTCGAAAAAACGGCAAAATCTAGCGTATTAGAGCCTTATGAGAGAAAGGTCGAAAAACACCCTTTTTCGCTTTTTAATGGTAATTATGAGGATTTTAACATTAATTCAGGTACTTATGATGATTATCTTGATCATTCCTTTATTATTGACAATAATGATGATAATGACAATAATAATGATAAGAACATGATTATAATGATAATTTTGATAATTACAGCAATAATAGCAATAATTAACTCTATTCCAAATTTTTCATACTAATAATGGCAATAGAAATAATAACATCATTAGTTATTACTATTGTCATTGTTATTTCTAACATTATCATTATTGCTATTATAATGGCAATTGAAATAATAACATCATTATCATTACCATTATGATTATTATTTTTGTCATTATTAATTCTAAAATTATCATTATAATGATAATGATCTTGAAAATAATGATACCAATGATGATAATAATAATCATTGAGTCCATTCATAATGAAATAAAGGCGAAAAGTAGTAAAATCCAAAAAGTCGAAAAAACTTTTTTCACTTTTATATTGTAATTATAATGATTTTAACATTATTTCAGGTAATTATGATTTTCATGATAATTCCTTTATTATTAACAATAATGATGATAATAAAAATCATCATTATATATATGATTTTATCATTATCATTGTCATTATAATCATAATTATCATCATTATTGTTAATAATATAGGAATTATCATGAAAATCATCATAATTACCTGAATTAATGTTAAAATCATTATAATTATCATTAAAAAGCGAAAAAGTTTTTATTTTCGACGTTAGTCTCAAAAGGCGGAATAATACGCTAGATTTTGCCGTTTTTTCGACTTTTGGGATTTTATTACTTATGTCCTTTATTTCATTATAAATTGACTGAATAATAATTACTATCATTATTATCTTCATTACTGTCATTATTTTCATGATTATTATCATTATAGTCATTATCATCATGATTATAATTATTATTATGATCATTATTGCAGTTATAATAATTATTATTATTTTAATTATTATTGCTATTTTTATTATTATAAATATTTATATAATGATAATAGCAATAATGATAAATTTAGAAATAATAACGACAATGATAATGATATTATTTCTTTTGCCATTATTAGTATAAAAATTATTGGAATATAGTTCATTAGTACAGTGATTATCAAAATTATCAATATAATTATGATATTATTATTCTTGTCATTATCATCATAATTATCATCATTATTGTCAATAATAAAGAAATTATCATGAAAATCATCATAATTACCTGAATTAATTTTAATATCCTCTTATTTGTCATTAAAAAGCGAAAAAGGGGTTTTTCGACGTTTCTCTCAAAAGGCGGAATACGCTAGATTTTGCCGTTTTTTCGACTTTTGGGATTTTATTACTTCTGGCCTTCATTTCATTATAAATGGACTGAGTAATAATTATTATCATCATTATTATCATTACTGTCATTATTTTCATGATAATT
>NC_091588.1:11101255-11111255 GCF_042767895.1 Penaeus vannamei
TCCCATAAACTCGAAAGAGGGTTTTTTCGACCATATTCTCAAATGACTATATATCGCTAGATTTTCAATTTTTTGTTTTCTTTAGGGATGTTTATACTTTTAGCCTTTTTTTCATTATGGATGGGCTTTATGATTATTATCATCATCATAATTATCATTAATAGCATTAACATCATCATTATCATCATCATAGTAATTATCGCCACTAATTACCCTTAATATAATCATTCTGAGAGCTATTATAGTAATTATCAATGTCATTTTCCTCATTATAACTATTTCTATAATGATATTAATAACAATAATGATAATTTTAGAAATAATAACAACAGTAATAATTATAATAATAATAATAGCGATATTATGATGATTTCTACTATCATTATTATTTCTAATTATTATCATTATCGTTAGTCTTATTGTTATTATCACTGAAAATCATTAAAATATTGTTCATGATTGCTATTATTGCATTAATTACGCAAATTATCATTATAATTATTAGTTTATTATAATTATTCTAAATAATGCCATAATTATCCTAATTAATGCCATAATTATAATTAAATCCTCATTATTAATGGGGTTAATATTGATAATCATCATAATTTATGAATTATTGCAGAAATCATCATAATCATCCCATAAACTCGAAAAGTGGGGTTGTAGTCCACAGTATCTCAATAACTTCTAAATACGTCACATTGTAGGGCCACCAGTGCAACGTGTCAGCATCACCTGCATCAATAAGGGCATCAAGAATAATCTCTTGGATTCTTACACACGGTTTTAATCCTTTCATGGAGACATTCGAGCTGCAAACAAATAAATCATTGGTAACCATGTACTGAAATACAGGTCATTGAACAAAGTACCACAGTTATTTAAATTAGGGATTTCTTGATACATGAATTAAAGATGTGTAATGCTTTCACTTTTCTTATTTCAAAGGACTGGAAGCCTATTAACATATAAATATATGAAATAAATCGGAACTATCTGTAGATATACAGCCCGACTCAATGAACATTCATTACACACACACACACACACACAAAAAAAGGAATATTTATTAGTCTAAACTTGCATATCTACCGTATATATAAATGAATGTATAAGCACTTAAAAATGATAGACAAGTAGCAAAATTCATCACACATCAATATAAAAATAGCCCCATCGTATCCCAAAGCAAGGTAGCACTGACGGCAGCCACATTTACCACCTCATCATCACAGGCACGTCACGTCACGACAGGTACACCATCTCATGACAGGTAGCCAGCCTGCACTCTTGCATCTATGAGACGAATTTCACTTATATGAAACATCATATCAGGTACAATGGCACTTGCCACATATAGGATCTACATGGAAATAATAGCACATCACTATTCTTTCTCTGTCACAATCCAGTGTACAATTAATACCAGCCAATGCGAAGACCATGTGAAGGTAGAAATGCTCTGCAAGGTGACAAGCCCAACTCCAGCGCTCTTTCTCAGACTACAATGAAGTCGTTGGGGTTAACACTATGACTCCAACAGTTCTTTAACACTTTAACTTTTGACTCTTCCCAGAAATACTGGCGTTAATAAAAATTATCACTGCACAAATGCAATTTCTATAGGCGTGTCCGTCAACAAAAAAACCCTCCTCCAATTGGTAATGGCCCCTACTTTTAGGCTTTTGCGGCCACAATCATAATGCAGAGTACACGTGGACCAATCAGAACAAAGCGCTGCTCATGCGTGAGCCAATCAGCTTCAAGGATGGGAAACACTACGGCAAATGAGCTATTATCCAAGAATTAGTCAATGCATATTTAAATTTCATTCTTATTGCCAATGTATATCTTCATATCAAAGTGGTTATCTCAAAACTCAACCTTCCGAGGTATAATCATAGTCTTTCATTAATTATAGATGCCGCAAAAGGGACGTGGCTACTTGTTGCCAAGGTAAATTTGGCGGGAAAACGTGGCAACGTTTAAGACCATATCACATATTTCGACTTCTTTCACTAGATAAACAGGGCATCCGACTCATAATAACAATTACCCATTCATTCAGTCGTACATCAGCCTATATACACGTATGTTTCACATAACATAGTCCACATACAAAGATATTTCAAATCAAAAATGACAACAGCAACAAGCATGAAATAAATTGGTACCGTTTTCTACATAAAACTTATTATTAATCAAAGAAAACTTTATCACCGTAAGCATATAACGAAACTTAAACTCGCAATATTCTACAGAGGTTTTTTCGACCATATTCTCAAAAGGTTATATATCGCAAGATTTCGCCTTTTTGTCGACTTTGGGGATTTTTATACTTTCAGCCTTTTATTCATTATGGATGGGCTTTATAATTATTATCATCATTATTATTATCATTAGTAGCATTAACATCATCATTATCATCATTATGGTAATTATCGCCTTATTTACCCTTAATTTAATCATTATAAGAGCTATTATCTTAATGATTAATGTCATTTTCCTCATTATAACTATTTCTATAATGATAATAACAATAATGAAAAATATAGAAATAATACCAACAGTAATAATTATAATAACAATAATAGCGATATTATGATTATTTCTACTATCATTATTATTTCTAATTATTATAATTATCGTTAATCTTATTGTTATTACTAACATAGAAATCATTAGAGTATTATTTGATGATTGCTAATATTGCATTAATTACGCCAATTATCATTATAATTATCATTTTATTATATTCTAATTAATGTCATAATTATGTTATTATCGTCATTACGTGGTAATGGGATTATCATGAAAATCATCATAATTAGCCGAATTATTGCAGAAATCATCATAATCATCCCATAAACTCGTAAAGTTTTGTTTTTTTTTCGAACATATTCTCATGTCTATATATCGCTAGATTTTGCCATTTTTTTCGACTTTAGGGATTTTTTATACTTTTAGCCTTTTTTTCATTATGGATGGGCTTTATGATTATCATCACCATCATTATTATCATTAATAAGCATTAACATCATCATTATCATCATTATAGTAATTATCGCCAGGATTACCATTAATATAATCATTATAAGAGTTATTATCATAATTATTAATGTCATTTTCCTCATTATTACTATTTCTATAACGATAATAACAATAATGATAATTTTAGAAATAATAACACCAACAGTAATAATTATAATACCAATAATAGCGATATTATGATTATTTCCTACTATCATTAATATTTCTAATTATTATCATTGTCATTAGTCTTATTGTTATCATTAAAATTTTTAGAGTATTGTTGATGATTGCTATTTTTGCATTAAGTACGCAAATTATCATTATAATTATCATTCTATTATAATTATCCTAATTAATCATTATAGAAAATTATCCTAATTAATATCATAATTTTCCTAATCAATGTCATAATTTTCATTATTATCGTCATTATTAATGGGGTTATCATGAAAATCGTTATAAATTAACCGAATTATTGCAAAAATCATCATAATCATCCCATAAACTCGAAAAAAGGGGTTTATTTTCCGACCATATTCTCCAAAGGCTATATATCGCTAGATTTCTCCGTTTTTTCGACTTTGGGGAGTTTTATACTTTTAGCTTTTTCATTATGGTTAGGCTTTATGGTTATTATCATCATCATTATTATTATTACGTTAATAGCATTAACATCATAATTATCATTATAGTAATTATCGCCATAATTGCCCTTAATATAATCATTATAAGAGTTATTATCTTAATTATTAATGTCATTTTCCTCATTATAACAATTTCTATAATGATAACAATAATATAATTTTAGAAATAATAATTATAATAACAATAATAGCGATATTATGATTATTTTCTATTATCATTATTATTTCTAAATTCTTATCATTATCGTCTTATTGTTATTATCATGAAAATCATTGAAATATAGTTGATGATTGCTATTATTGCATTAATTACGCAAATTATCATTATAATTATCCTTCTATTATAATTATCCTAATTAATGTCATAATCATCCTAATTAATATCATAATTATCCTAATTAATGTCATAATTATCCTATTATCGTAATTATCATTATTATCGTCATTATTAATGGGATTATTATGAAAATCATCATAATTAATAGAATTATTACAGAATTCCATCATAATCATCCGTAAACTCGAAAACTATTTTTGTTTTTTTTCGACCATATTCTGAAAAGAGCAATATATCGCAAGATTTCGCCGTTTTTTCGGCTTTGGGAATTTTTATGCTTTTAGACTTTTTTCATTATGGATGAAACTTTATGATTATCATCCTCATTATTATCATTATAGTAATTATCGCCATAATTACCCTTAATATAATCATTATAAGAGCTATTATCTTAATCATCAATGTCATTTTCCTCATTATAACTATTTCTATAATGATAATAACAATAATGATTATATTAGAAATATTAACAACAGTAATAATTATAATAACAATATTAGCGATATTATGATTACAAATCTACAATCATTTTTATTTCTAATTATTATCAATATCGATTAGTCTTATTGTTATTATCATGAAAATCATTAAAGTATTGTTGATGATTGCTATTATTGCATTAATTACTTTTTAAATTATCATTATAGTTATCATTTTATTATAATTTTCCTAATTAATGTCACAATTATCCTAATTAATGTCGCGACGATTATCCTAATTAATGTCATATTTATCCTAATTAATGTCATAATTATCGTAATTAATATCATAATTATCATTATTATCGCCATTATTAATGGGATTGTCATATGAAAATCTTCATAATTAATAGAATTATTGCAAAAATCATCAAAATCATCCCATAAACTCGAAAACGGAGATTTTTTTACCATATTCTCATAAAGCTATATAAGGCTAGATTTCAATAGTTTTTTAAACTTTGGAGATTTTTATACTTTTAACCTTTTTTTCATTATGGATGGGCTTTATGATTATTATCATCATAATTATATTATCATTAATAACATTAACATCATCAATATCATTAAAGTAATTATCGCGCAGTACCCTTAATATAATCATTATAAGAGCTATTATCTTATTTATTAATGTCATTTACTCATTATAACTATTTCTATAATGACAATAACCAATAATGATAATTTTAAAAATAATAACAACAACAGTAATAATAAATAACAATAATAACTGATATTATGATTATTTCTACTATCATTATTATTTCTAATTATTATCATTATCGTTAGTCTTATTGTTAATATCATGAAAATCATTAAAATTATTGTTGATGATTGATATTATTACATTAATTACGCAAATTATCATTATAATTATCATTATATTATAATTATCCTAATTAATGTCATAATTTTCTTAATTAATGTCATAATTATCATTATTATCGTCATTATTAATGGGATAATCATGGAAATCATTATACTTAGCCGAATTATTGCAGAAATCATCATAATCATCCCATAAACTCGAAAAGGGGGGGAAGTTTTCGACCAAGATTCTCAAAAGGCTATATATCGCTAGATTTCGCTGTTTTTTCGACTTTCGGGATTTTTATACTTTTAGCCTCTTTTTCTTTATGGATGTGCTTTTATGATTATCATCCTCATTATTATCATTAATGGCATTATTTCCTCCGCCATTATCAATATAGAAATTTTCGCCATAGTTACCCTTAATATAATCATTATAAGAGCTATTATCCTCTTAATTGTCAAAGTCAATATCCTCATTATAACTATTTCTGTAATGATAATTAAAATAATGATAATTTTAGAAAAAATAACAACAACAGGAATAATTATAAAAACAATAATACCGATATTATGATTATTTCCTACTATCAATTATTTTTTCTAATTATTATCATTATTGTTAATCTTTTTGTTATTATCATGAAAATCATTAGAATATTATTTGATGATTGCTATTATTGCATTAATTATGCAAATTATAAAATTATGATTATCATTCTATTATAATTATCCCTAATTAATGTCATAATTATCCTAATTAATATCATAATTATCTTAATTAATGTGTAATTATCCTAATTAATATCATAATTATCCTAATTGATGTCATAATTATCATTATTATCGTCATTGATAATGGGATTATTATGAAAATTATCATAATTAGCCGAATTAGTGCAGAAATCATCATAATCATCACATAAACTCGAAAAGTTTTTTTTTTCGACCATATTCCTGAAGAGGCTATACATCGCTAGATTTCGCCGTTTTTTCGACTTTGGGGATTTTTATACTTTTAGCCTTTTTTCATTATGGATGGGCTTTATGATTATTATCATCATCATTATTAATAGCATTAACATCATCATTATCATTAAAGTAATTATCGTCATAATTACCCTTAATATAATCATTATAAGATCTATTATCTTAATTATTAATGTCATTTTGCTCATTATAACTATTTCTATAATGATAATAACAATAATGATAATTTTAGAAATAATAGCAACAGTAATAATAATAATAACAATAATAGCGATATTATGATTATTTCTACTATCATTATTTCTAATTATTATCATTATCGTTAGTCTTATTGTTATTATCATGAAAATCATTAGAGTATTGTTGATGATTGATACTATTGCATTAATAATACTTTTTTTCGGTTTTTTTTTTCGACCATATTCTCAAAAGGCTATACATCGCTAGATTTCGCCGTTTTTTCGACTTTGGGATTTTTATACTTTTAGCCTTTTTTTCATTATGCTTTATGATTATTATCATCATTAATATCATTAATATCATCATTATCATCATTTTAGTAATTATCACCTTAATTACCCTTAATATAATCATTATAAGAGCTATTATCTTAATTATTAATGTCATTTTCCTCATTATTTCTATAATGATAATAAGAATAATTATAATTTTAGAAATAATAACAACATTAATAATTATAATAGCAATAATAGCGATATTATGGGATTATCATGAAAATCATCATAATTAGCCGAATTATCGCAGAAATCATCATAATCATCCCATAAACACGAAAAGGGTTTTTTTTTTTTACCATATTCTCAAAAGGCTATATATCGCTAGATTTCACCGTTTTTTCGACTTTGTGTATTTTTATACCTCTAACCTTTTTTCGTTATGGATGGACTTTATGATTATTATCATCATCATTATCATTAATAGCATTAACAAGATCATTATCATCATTATAGTGATTATCGCCTTAATTACCCTTAATATAATCATTATAAGAGCTATTATCTTAATTATTAATGTCATTTTCCTCTTTATAAGTATTTCTGTAATGATAATATCAATAATGATAATTTCAGAAATAATAACAACAACAGCAATAATTATAATAACAATAATAGCGATATCATGATTATTTCTACTATCATTATTATTTCTAATTATTATCATTATCGTTAGTCTTATTGTTATTATCATGAAAATCATTAGAGTATTGCTGATGATTGATATTATTGCATTAATTACGCAAATTATCATTATAATCATCATTACATAAGAACAAACAAACAACGTCACCGATAAATACAAAGCAGGGATAACGAATTGCAACTGGGGTGGCTTATTATTATTATTATCATCATTATTGTTTATTATCATTTATTTTTATATTCTTTAACTTGTTCTTTTTATATGTTATTTGACACTTCCGCATTTGGGTTACGTTATTTTTCTTTCTTTTCACGTTTTACTATATCTCAGTTTTTCTATTTTATATCGCAAGTTTAGACGCATATTATTATTATTTCTCTCTCTTTCGTGGAATTTTGACTGACCTATCATGAGTTGCACATGGCCCCCACGCATACACATGTACAAAACAAATACATACTCAGAAATAAATGTATAGCAGGAAAACGGAAGTTTAAGATGCATATTTTTTGTTCCCTTTTCTTTTTTGTTAGTGCCCCTTTCTGTATTAATTTCGCAATTTTTCTCTCTTTCGCATTGCTTTTCCTAAGTAAGCATTTTTGTTACCTTTTAGATGTATTTTCTACTTGCGGGTTTCTCATTATCACTTTCCTTTTATTTTTATTTTTTACTTTGCTTTATTTTTCCGTTTTGTTGGCGCATTTTCTCTGTATCTTTTATTTCGCAGTTTTCTTTCTTTCGCATATTGAACACATTTTCTCACTCACCTTTATTGTCTAATTATTGGGACGCTTCTCTTCATATTTCTTATACGAATCTTGGTAGCACTTTTGACGCCTTTTAAACGTATATTTTGCATAGGAGAGATATGGATTTTTAGTCGTCCTACACTGAAATAGGAAAGAATGGAATTTTTATTGAACTATCATAGAGTTGCATCATATGGCCTACACGCACACACGCAAGTACAAACACATACATACATACACACATAAAAATGCAGTACAGGGAAAAAAGAGAAATGACTGCAACCGGCAGACTTGTATTTTTTGTGCCCGGGGCTTTTTCATGTCTTTCAGCCCCGGGCGGGGAGTTGCAATCGAGAGGGAGCACTTCTGAGCTCCCCTTTTGTAGATTCGAACTCGTGATCCCGGGTTTCGAATCTGGCGCCCGCCCTCTCGGCCACGGTGTCGAGGGGCAATAGCGAATGGGTTAGGATAGGGTTTTATGCAACATGTGTCGGTGCGCTCGTTTGTGTGTGCGTGTGTGTGAGAAGAATTATACGTTACCTGATAATAGTTATATGACGATGATGATTCGAGAATGATGCTAAAAATTATGGGTGGTGATGGTAATAAGCACTACCATGATAATAAAAAATAATTAAGATTGCCAATCTGAAGGACATGGAAAACGCCCTGCTGGAATAAAACTAAGCAGTTAGTTTTTCCCCTAGTAATGGGTTTGTGTGTATGTGGTTATACTTATGTTGAGTGCGTGTAGGGCCATGTGCAATTCATGATTGTCCAATAAAATCAACCATTGTTTTATGTTTCAGTGTAGGACGTCAAAATAAAACCTCATTCTGCATTGTCTTTCGCTAAAATAGCTTATTTTGGAGAAATATTTGCAAGGATTACTGTGTGAAAGAGCAGTTGAGGAGGAAATACGGTCTCTAAGCAGATGGCTCATGGTCAGCTACTTTGAGAATTGCGACTAACGATTTGACTTTGGACCGATTGGGCACCTTTGTTGTGTTTGTTTTCTAACTCAAGACGTGTCACTTATTTTATTTTTCCGAAACCAATCCGATGCCCTAACCTCTCGGCTACCACGCCCTCGATGCAGAAATTCTGAAATGTTGCCGAGAACCCCTGTCTCTTCGCCGTCGCCTTCAGAGAGAGGAGAGCAGGAGAGGGAAAGAGAGAATGATGAGGATGATGATAATTGTAACTACGGAACAATTGATAATTATCATGATAAAAATCAAGCTAAAAACAATAATGATAATAACTCTGCAACCATGATTATACTAGATCGGATCTCATTGCAAAGCAGAACCTTTGCTTCTCTTCTCAGTGAGTTCGTGTTTCTTATCTAGAAGTGGACATAGTGGAACGAAAACAACGCTAAACAAGACAAAATGACAATATAACCTCTTTCCTTCTTTCCCCATTTCCTGCTCTGTCTTGAGTTTTATTTCTTTCCCTCCATCACTTGTTCGTCCTCTTCTTCTCTGCTTCTCATAATACTAATACCCAATCACATGATGATGGGAGGAATAACAAAATTGTGAAATCTCTCATTAACACTTCACAGAAACAATAAAATAACAAATCAAAAAAAGCAAATAAAAATATCCAAAATCAAACGCTCCAATTCCTCCTATGTCTTTCACATTATAAACACCGGAAAAAGAGACGGAAACAAAAAACAGAGAGACAGAAGGGTGGGTAAGTAGAAAAGAGGCAAACAGAAATTTCACGCAAGACGCTTTTCGTACTTCGTCTCCGTCGGGGATCGAACCCGAGTCTGTCGCGTAA
>NC_091588.1:11133755-11138755 GCF_042767895.1 Penaeus vannamei
TAATTATAATCATCATTATCTTAATTATAAATGTCATTTTCCTCATTATAACTATTTCTATAATGATAACAATAATGGTAATTTTAGAAATAACAACAATAATGATTATCATAACAATAATAGCGATATTATGATTATTTCTACTATCAATATTATTTCTAATCATTATCATTATCGTTAGTCTTATTGTTATTATCATGAAAATCATTCGAGTATTGTTGATGATTGCAATTATTGCATTAATTACACAAATTATCATTATAATTATCATTTTATTATAATTATCCTAATTAATGTCATAAGTGTCCTAATTAATGTCATAATTATCCTAATTAATGCCATAATTATCCTAATTAATGTTTATTATCGTCATGATTAATGGGATTATCATGAAAATCATCATAATTAGCCGAATTATTACAGAAATCATCCAATAACACGAAAAGGGTTTTTTTTTTCGACCATATTCTCAAAAGGCTATATATATCGCTAGATTTCGCCGTTTTTTCGACTTTGTGTATTTTTATACTTTTAGCCTTTTTCTCATTATGGATGGGCTATATGATTATTACCATCATTATTATTTTCATTAATAGCATTAACATCATTATCATCATTATTGTAATTATCCCCATAATTACCCTTCATATAATCATTATAAGAGCTATTTTCTTAATTATTAATGTTATTTTCCTCATTATAACTATTTCTATAATGATAATAACAATAATGATAATTTTAGCAATAATAAGAACAGTAATAATTATAATAAAAATAATAGCGATATTATTATTATTTCTACTATCATTATTATTTCTAATTATTGTCATTATCTTATTGATATTATCATGAAAATCATTAGAGTATTGTTGATGATTGGTGTTATTGCATTAATTACGCAAATTGTCATAATAATTATCACTTTATTATAATTATGCTAATTAATATCATAATTATCCTAATTAATGACATAATTATCCTAATTAATATCATAATTATCCTAACTAATGTCATAATTATCCTAACTAATGTCATAAGTATCCTGATTAATGTTACAATTATCCAAATTAACGTCATAATTATCATTATTACTGTCATTATTAATGTGATTATCATGAAAATCATCATAAGTCGAATTATTGCAGAAATCATCATAATCATCCCATGAACTCGAAAAGGATGGTTTTTCGAATATATTCTCAAAAGGCTATATATCGATAGATTTCGCCGTTTTTCGACTTTGGGGATTTTTTTTACTTTTAGCCATTTTTTTCATTATGGATGGGCTTTTTGATTATCATCAATATTAATATTAATTGCATTAACATGATCATTATCACCATCATAGTAATTATCGCCATAATTACCCTTAATATAATAATTATATGATATTATCTTAATTATTAATGTCATTTTCCTCATTATAACTATTTATATAATTATATAATGATAACAATAATAATGATTTTAGAAATGATAGCAGCAGTAACATTTATAATAACAATAATAGCGATATTGTGATTATTTCTATTAGCATTATTATTTTTAATTATTATCATTATCGTTAGTCTTATTCTTATTTTCATGAAAATCATTAGAGTATTGTTGATAATTGCTATTATTGCATTAATTACGCAAATTATCATTATAATTATGATTTTATTATAATTATCCTAATTTATGTCATTTATCTTTATTATCGTCATTATTAACGGGATTATCATGAAAATCATCATAATTAGCCGAATTATTGCAGAAATCATCATAATCAAAGCGTTTTTTACGACCATATTCTTTTAAGGTTATATATCGCTAGATTTCGCAGTTTTTTCGACTTTGGGGATTTTTATACTTTTAGCCTTTTTCTCATTATGGATGAGCTTTATGATTATTACCATCATCATTATTATCATTTATAGCATTGACATCATCATTATCATCATTATAGTAATTATCGCCATTATTACCCTTAATATAATCATTATAAAAGCTATTATCTTAATTATTAATGTCATTTTCCTCATTATAACTATTCTATAATGATAATAAGAATAATGATAATTTTAGAAATAATAAGAACAGTAATAATTATATTAACAATTAAAGCGATATTATGATTATTTCTATCATTATTATTTCCAATTATTATCATTATCGTTACCCTTATTATTATCATCATGAAAATCATTAGAGTATTGTTGATGATTGCTATTATTGCATTAATTACGCAAATTATCATTATAATTATCATTTTATTATACTAATCGTAATTAATGTCATAATTATCCTAATTAATGTCATAATAATCCTAATTAATGTCATAATTATCCTAATTAATGTCATAATTATCATTATGACCGTCATTATTAATTGGATTATCATGAAAATCATCATAATTACCCGAATTATTGCAGAAATCATCATAATCATTCCATAAACTCGAAATGGTTTTTTTCGACCATATTCTCATAAGGCTATATATCGCTAGATTTCGCCGTTTTTTCGACTTTGGGGATTTTTTTGCTTTTAGCCTTTTTTTTATTATGGATGGGCTTTATGATTGTGTTGATGATTCCTGATATTGCATTAATTACGGAAATTATTATTGTTATAATTATCATTTTATTATAATTATCCTAATTAATTTCATAATTATCCTAATTAAGGTCATAATTATCCTAATTAATGTCATAATTATCCTATTTAATGTTATAATTATCCTAATTAATGTAATAATTATCCTAATTAATGTAATAATTATCCTAATTAATGTCATGATTATCATTATTATCGTCATTATAAATGGGATTATCATGAAAATCATGATAATTAGCCGAATTATTGGAGAAATCATCATCATCATCCCATAAACTCGAAAAGGGTTTTTTTTTCTACCATATTCTCAAAAGGCTATATATCGCTAGATTTCGCCGTTTTTTCGACTTTGGGGATTTTCATACATTAGCCTTTATTTCATTATGGATGGGCTTTATGATTATCATCATTTTTATTATCATTAATAGCATTAACATCATCATTATCATCATTATAGCAATTATTGCCATAATTACCCTTAATATAATCATTATAAGAGCTATTATCTTAATTATTAATGTCATTTTCCTCATTATAACTATTTCTATAGTGATAATAACAATAATGATAATTTTAGAAATAACAACAGCAATGATTATAATAACAATAATAGCGATATTATGATTATTTCTACTATCAATATTATTTCTAATCATTATCATTATCGTTAGTCTTATTGTTATTATCATGAAAATCATTAGAGTATTGTTGTGATTGCTATTATTGCATTGATTACGCAAATTATCATTATAATTATCATTCTTTTATAATTATCCTAATTAATATCATAATTATCCTAATTAATGTCATAATTATCATTATTATCGTCATTATTAATGGGATTTTCATAAAAATCATCATAATTTCCCAAATTATTGCAGAAATCATCATAATCATCCCATAAACTCGAAAAGGGTTTTTTTCGACCATATTCTCATAAGGATATATATCTTTAGATCGACTTTGGAGATTATTATACTTTTAGCCTTTTTCATTATGGATGGGCTTTATGGTTATTATCATCATTATTATCATGAATAACATATATATATATATATATGTATATATATATATATATATATATATATATATATATATATATATATATATATATATATACACACACACACATACACACATAAGTATAAGTCCAGTTATCTATATTTATATATACATATATGTTCTGTCCATATATATACTTATATGTATATATATGTATATATATATACATTTGCATATATATATATATTATATATGTATATATATATGTATATATACATATTTATCTATCTGTCTATCTATCTATCTATCTATCTATCTATATATATTTAAATATATGTATGTATGTATATGTATATTTATATACATATATATATATATATATATATATATATATATATATATATATATATATATATGTATGTATATATATATGTATGTATTTAAATATATGTATATATGTATGTTTGTATAGATGTATGTATATGAATTTATATTTACAAATATCAATACATATATGTATTTGTGAGTTCGTCTGCGTGTGTGTGTTTGTGTATGTGTATGTGAGTACGTTTGCGTGTGTGTGTTTGTGTGTGTGTCTGTACCAGGTCCTTGTGTGTCCTTGACCGTGTCCCTTGGTGTCCAAGTTTGTGGTGTCCACAAACTTGGTTGTGACACTCCCTCAAAGATATAAGGAACCTATCCTTTGGAATGACCTAGTGAAGCCCCCATGAGAAGGGCTCCCAAGTGAGTGGTACTGCTGACCCTCCCTTACCGGGGGGTACATGATAGGATTTCCAGGGAAGACCATTGAGATCCCCTGCAGCGAGGCAGCAGTTGTCCTGAATTGTCCTTGTCACGCGAGCGCCCGTGGGGTGGGCGGGGATGGTGTTTCTCGGGGGGTTGCCACCTCCCCCGGGGGCAAGGAGTTCCCCTGTAGCATGGCTCGACCGAGAGCCTCCCACCTTTTTTCGAGTCGTCGTGGCTCGGTCAGTGTAGGCTCTTACTAGCTGACATTGTGGTCTGGGGTTCATTCCCTCCTGGGTATGTATATATATATATATATATATATATATATATATATATATATATATATATATATATATATATATATGTATAGATAGGTAGATATGTAAATGTATTGATACATATATGCTTATATATATTTATGTATTTATATAGATATATATGCATATATATATATATATATATATATATATATATATATATATATATATATATATATATATATATATATATTTATATGGGGGATATATGTACACACACACTCACATACACACAAAGACACATACACACAAAGACAAACACACACACAGACACACACACGCATACACACATCCCTCCTAGGTTAGGTTAGAGTTAGGGTTGGGGGTAGTTTAGGTCAG
>NC_091588.1:11161602-11186602 GCF_042767895.1 Penaeus vannamei
GTGTGTGTACTTACCATGTTGTTTGTGGGCGGGAATAGTGTAAAACTTTTTTTTTTTTTTTTTCAAGATAGATAAAACAAATTTTAAAAAACCCATATGTATAAAAATTTTTAAATCTAAATTAATGTAATAAAATAAGTTCAAATGAAAATCCAAAAAAAAAAACTAAAATAAAATAATTGGGAAAAAAACAACCAATATCAAAATCACTCAAATACTTTTATATGAAACACTTAAATGAGCCAAATTAAGAAAAAAATATTTTAATTAATTGAGATCTAAGATTTTTGGAAATTAAATGGACCTCAGATCATTAAAAGAATATATTTATAAAAGTCTTAACAAAAAAATTAAAGAGTACCATCCTCGGGGGGTAAACATAAAGCAATAAAAAAAAATACAAGTAAATTATTTATTTGGTTAAAAAAAAAAATTAACATGTTTGGCAGGGGGAACGTGCGCGAGCATCCTCCTCACTTCGCCAGATAAACGCCCTTTTTCTCTTTTGTTGTTTTCCCGAGTTGGAGAAAGCGTCACTTTGTAGAGCATAATCCACGGGGAAAAGGGGGGCGACGTCAGTAAGGTAACCCAACCCCCCCCCTTTTGGAAATAGTGGGGCAAAAAAACCCACCTCGTGTGTTCCACCAGGAATGGCTGTTGCCACCTTGAGGTCATCGTTTTATTTTTTTTGCCCGGGGGGGGAGTTAGAGGTATGAAAAGATATTTCATTGTTGTTTCATTACCTCCTGGAGTGATCGTTAGATTTTTGGGGAAGATGATCACTACAAGGTTTTAACCCTCATCCTACCCCACACACACCATTTGTTGAATAATCATTTATTTTATGGGAAATGTTACAATAGAATCTATCAAATAAAAAAATAATAAGATAAACCTAAAATGGTTTTGCCAAAAGAGGAGAAAAAATGGGATTAGCGCCCTTTTTTGGTGGCCTTGGCTCACCGGAAAAACAGGAAAAATTTGCATTCAGCATCTCCAAATTGTCCTATAATACTTGGTTAATTTTTACGTTGGAAAAGGGACCTCATATTCCAAAAAAGCCATGATTTATGGCCCCGGTCTATGACGCAAGTGAACACGATAAAATGATATTTATCCATATTTTTGGGTATATGGCAAATAAAGATAATTGCAAGCTAATTACTCTTTGGGGAAGAGGGGCAGTTGTCTTTTTTGAAGCCATGGATGAAGTAGTCAATATAGATGCTGCAGATATCGTTGCTTCATTCGCCTCCAGTAACTGTAATTCCTTGACTATCAAGATTTCAATAGAACTTTCAAGTTTTGTGTCCACATTTGAAGAGATTGGCCATATATGATTTATTTAACAACGCACGCACACACATAATTATTATTATTATTGATGAAATTTTTTATTGTTTTATAATGATTATTATTATTATCATTAACAATGGCTTCATCATTATCATTACTATCTTTTATTCTTATAAATTATTATTACTATTTTTATTATAAATTATTATTGTTATCATACTGATTATCGTCATTATTATTGTTATCATAGTGATTGTTATTATCGTTGTTATCGTTAATGTTATCATTATTATTATCAGTAGGATTTTTATTGTCATTATCATTAATGTTTTTAAATTTTTTTTTGTTATCATTATTATTAACTTTATTATTATCATCCTTAATTTTATTTACTGCTATCAAAATTTTTTGTCATTTTCCCCCATTACTGTTATTATCATTGTTATTATATATTTTTTTTATTATTATCATTATTTTACTTTCCCTATTATTGTTATTATTATTGTTGTTGTTGTTATCATCATCATCATTTATTATCTTTATTATCATTTTTTTATTATCATTGTCATCATCAAAATTTTTTTATTATTATAGTTAGTATCATCTGTATCATTATCATTAACATTAATTCAGGAATTATGGTGATTTTCATGATAATTCCTTTATTACTAACCATTATGATAATCATGATGATAATGACAAAATAATGATAAAATTATAATTATCATGACAGTTTTGATAATTCTGCAATTAGCAATAATTAAGTCTATTTCTAATCATTTTCATACAAATCATGACAATAGAAATAATAATAATATCATTATCATTGTCATTAAAATTATTATTACTGTCATTATTATTTCAAAAAATTACTTATTGTTATTATCATTATAAAAATAGTTTACAATGATGAAAATGACAATAATAATTTGCATAATAATTATTATAACTATAATAAGGATAATGATAATAATGATAATTATGACGATAATGACTATAATGATAATAATCATAAGAATAATGACAATAATGATTATAATGATGATAATAATCATAAAGTCCATTTATAATGAAAAAAGGGGGAAAATAAAAAACCCAAAAGTCGAATAAACGGAAAAAATCGAGCGTTTTACGTCAAAAAAAAAGCTTTTTCATTTTTAAATGATAATTATGATGATTTTAATTTTAAATTTTAAAAAATATGATTTTCATGATAATTCCTTTATTATTAACCATAATGATGATAATCATGATAATGAAAATATTAATGATGATAATGAAAAAAATGGTAATTATAAATGATAAATTTTGATAACTACTTAAAAAATAGTAATAATTAAGACTGTTCTAATCATTTTCATACTAATGATGACAATAGAAATAATAATAATATCATTATCATTGTCTTTATAATTATTATTAGTCATTATTTTTTTCTAAAATTATCATTATATATATATATTTTCATTAAAAAAAAATAATTATGACGATAATGACTATAATGTTAATAATCATAAAAAAAAGACAATAATGATAATAATGATGATAATAATCATAGAGTCCATTTTTGATGAAAAAAAGGCGAAAAGTAGTAAAATCCCGTAAAAAAAAGGAAAATCTACCCTTTTTGAGAGAAACGTCAAAAAAAACCTTTTCGCTTTCAAATGGTAATTATGATCATCTTAACATTAATTCAGGTAATTATGATGACTTTCATGATAATTCCTTTATTATTAACCATAATGATGATAATCATGAAGATAATTACAATAATGATAATAATGCTAAAATGAAAATTTTATAATGATAGTTTTAAATAATTACTGCAATAATAGCAATAATTAAGTCTATTCTAATCATTTTCATACTAATAATGACAATAGAAATAGTAATATCATTATCATTTTCATTATAATTATCAATACTGTCATTATTATTTCTAAAATTATCATTATTGTTATATCATTATAAAACTAATTATAATGAAAAAATGACAATAATGATTAGCAAAATTAATTATCATAACTGCAAAAATTTATAATAATAATGATAATTATGACGATAATGACTATAATGATAATAATTATGATGATTTTCATGATAATTCCTTTATTATTAACAATAATGATAGTCATGATGATAATGACAAAAATAATGAAAATAATGATAAAATGATAATTATAATTATTTTTTAAATAATTACTGCAATAATAGCAATAAATAACTCTATTCTAATCATTTTCATACTAATAATGACAATAGATATAATAAGAATATAAATATCATTATCATTATTCTTATTACAGTATTTTTAAATTTTTATTATTTATAAAATTATCATTATTGTTATCATCATTATAAAAATAGTTAAAAGAAAAATGACAATAATAATTAGAATGATAATTATTATAACTGCATTAATCATAATAATAATAATAATAACTATGAAGATATTGACTATAATGATAATAATCATGAGAATAATGACAATAATTATAATAATGATGGTAATAATAATCCTAGAGTCCATTAATAATTAAATAAAGGCAAAAAGTAGTAAAATCCCCAAAGTCGAAAATTTTGAGAAAAAACTCAAAAAAAAACCCTTTTCGGTTTTAAATGAAAATTATGATGATTTTAAATTAATTCAGGTAATTATGATGATTTTCATGAAAATTTTTTTATTATTAACCATAATGATGATAATAATGATAATGACAACAATAATGATGATAATGAAAATAATAATGATAATGAAAAAATAATAATTATAATGATAGTTTTGGTAATTACTGTAATAATAGCATAAATTAAGTCTATTCTAATCATTTACATACAAGTAATGACAATAGAAATAATAATAATATCATTATCATTGTCATTAAAATTTATTATTACTGTCATTATTATTTCTCGAATTATCATTATTGTTATTATCATTAAAAAAATAGTTGTAATGATGAAAATGACAATAATAATTAGTAAAAATTATTATAACTGCAATAATGATAATAATAATAATGATAATTATGACGAAAATGACTAAAATGATAATAATAAAAAAAATAATGACAATAATGATAATAGTGATGATAAAAATTTCATAAGAGTCCATTTATATTAAAAATAAAGGCGAAAAGTAGTCAAACCCCAAAAAGTCGAAAAAAACCGCAAAAGTTACCTTTTGGGAAAAAAACGTCGAAAAAAAAAACCTTTTTCGTTTTTAAAAATGATAATTATGATGATTTTAACATTAATTCAGGTAATTATGATGATTTTCATAATTCCTTTATTTTTAAACCCAAAAGATGATAATCATGATGATAATGACAATAATAGTGATAATAATGAAAAAAATGATAATTATAATGATATTTTTTGAAAATTTACTGCAATAATATCAAAATTAAGTTTTATTTTAAACATTTTCATGAAAAAATATGATAAAAATATGATAAAAACAACAATAACCACATTTTTCCCTTAGGAATATAAGAAAAAAAAAAGACAAGAAAAGAAAAGAAAGAAAGAAAGAAAAATGTCCACAAAATTGATTTATCAACATTATGTTTTTCTTTTGTAGTCTCCATTATTCTGTGTTTGAAAGGGAAAAAGGGGGAAAACGGGGAGGAATAATTCTTTTTTTTTTTTTTTTTTTACTTCCTTGAATCCTTCATATACGTAATCATACGTAAGACCTGTTGATTTTTTGATCGCTGTTTGGCATATGATATGATAAGATTATCACCACTATCATAACTGTTATCTTGCCCAGTAGTATTGTCATCATTACAAGCAGTATTTTTTTTTAACATCATCATTTTTTATATTATTATCACGACTATTATTAGTTAATATTATTTTAAGTGATGTTTTGTGTCATAACAGAAAATAGTGATATTTGTCATAACAGCAGTAATATTATCATAAGGGATACAATTCTTTTTGAAAGTAATAATGATGATAATAGTGATAATAATAAATGTTTATATATATACAAGTTTCTCCTTTTAAAGTCTCAGAATCCCTGTTTTCTTACGTATACTGCGTTCAAAGAAAACAGTGACCCCTTTGTCTCATGTTCTATTTTTTTTTCTCTCTGTGTTTCTCACTTTTCCCGTGTCTTTCTTTTAACAGATCTCTATATTTATGATTAAAAAAAGTGTTAGGGATTTAGGATGTGTTAATGGAGCTATTTTGCCACAAAAAAATTTGGGGTTATTCATATGATGCCCCGTGGTTGGTAAAATTGTATGTATATTTATCTGTATCTATATTCTCAATCAACCAATCATTCTAAGGACTAAACGACCAAGAAATTGGACATCCTGTATTGGAAGATATGACAACGTGACATTATTGAGTCAACACACCAAAATGTTTAGTTTGTAGGATAATTTGGGATATGTGTTTTGAGTACTTGCAAGTGTACATTTATTTTTTCTTTGTTGTCATTTTCCTTTTTCTTTGGCAATTTGATTAATGGGGTTTTTCTGTCTGTGTAATGATCTCTTTAAATACCTGTAGTTTATTTCTATTTTTGCTTGGACAAATGATGGCAACATATGTATTTATTTTAAAATTTTGCGTTTAAAAAAAAGCCCCGATGCCCAGGCTGTACCAAGAAATAGAAAGCGATTTCGTATCAGATTGCGTTAGAATTGCAGACTGTCATTTTTCAAAGTTGGTGTCCCGGGTGTTTTACAATACAGTGAAAGGATAAGAGTTGGTAAAAGGCAAAAAAGAAATTTTTAGGAGCTGATAGTGTCAAAAATTCAGTAATTTTTTCCAGCTCACGTCTAGATTAAATGTACGGGAGGTCGTTATGAAACAGGAACAATGAGCCCCATGGTTGGAGAAACAGCGCGGGACAGTAAAAAAAACACAGTACAAAATAAATAATCAGCATTTTAAAGTAGGTTGTAACAAATACCTTTTTCAATTATGTCTTGAAGAGACATTTTTAGAGAGGAGCCACTGTCACCAAACCATTTAGTTGGCGTGTGTATATATGGGAACGTGTTCATATTGGGGAAAAATGATAGTATAGAAGACGGATGGGGGGAAAGGAAGGGAAAAAATGTAAATGCAGTATGTGTGTGTTTTTGGGAAGGGTGAACTGAGACGAGGGAGGGGGGTGCAGTGAGATTCCTCTAACGCAAAATAAGCAGATAACCACTTTGATAAAATAAGCAAAAAGAAATTTTAAAAAAAATTTTCCCTTGAGGTTTTTGGTAGCTGGGTTGTCAACTACCCTTTTAGCATTCTCTTTTAAAACATTTCAAATTCGGGCGTTTGATAAAAGCAGCATGTTTTAAAATATTTATTTTTGAATAGTTAAACGAATTTATGAAACACAATAAAAAAAAACGATGTAGTAAAATGACACTAAAATACGAAAAAAAAAAATGAAAAAGAAGACAATAAAACAAATCATGAAATAAGGTAAAATACAATCCAATAAAATGAACGGTAAAGCAAAAGGAACTTGAAACATCAATGAAAGGTAAAAAAAGAACAGAACACTGTAAAACAAACGATGAAACAAAATAACTTAATACATTAAAAAAAACAAAAAAATAAAAAACACAAAGATATAATAAAAACCCGAAGATGATAACAAGATATGCAGGTCAACGAGGTCACTTTTTTCGAATAAATACCCGACCAATTATTTTTTTAAACCTATAGTAACTATCTCCACGACCACTTATATCTAAGACAGGGGAAAGCCCTTTCCGGAGTTCCACGGAATGGGCTTCTCACCTTCTTTGTGTGTGTACTTACCATGTTGTTTGTGGGCGGGGGAAAAGTGTAAAACGTTTTTTTTTTTTAAAAATAGATAAAAAAAATCTTAAAAAACCCCTATGTATGAAAAATTTTTAATTTAAGTAAGTAATAAAATAAGTTCAAATGAAAAAACCATAAAAAAAATTTAAAACAAAATAATTGGGCAAAAAAAACCAATATCAAAATCACTCAAGATACTTTATATGAAAACCCTTTAAATTAAACCAAATTTTAAAAAACAAAATATTTTAATTAATTGAGATTTAAAAACTTTTAAAATTAAAAAGGACCTCAGATCATTAAAAGAATATATTTATAAAAGTCTTAACATAAAATTAAAGAGTACCATCCTCGGGGGGGAAACATAAAGCAATACAAAAAAAAAACAAGTAAATTATTTATTTGGTTAAGAAAAAAAAAAAAATGTTTTAAAAGGGAAGTGCGCGAACCCCCCTCACTTTGCTAGATAAACGCCCTTTTTCTCGGGGTCTGTTGTTGATTTCCGAGTTCGGAGAAAGCGTCACTTTGTAGAGCATAAACCATTTGGGGAAAGGGGGGACGTCAAAAGGGGAACCCAACAACCCCCCCTTTGGGAAAAAGTAGGGCAAAATAACGCCACCTCGTGTGTTCCACCAGGAATGGCTGTTGCCACCTTGAGGTCATCGTTTTTTTTTCGTTTGCCCGGGGGGGAGTTAGAGGTATGAGAAGATATTTTATTGTTGTTTCATTACCTCCTGGAGTGATCGTTAGATATTTGGTGAAGACGATCACTACAAGGTGTTGATCCTCATCCCACCCCCACACACCATTTGTTGAATAATCATTTATTTTCATGGGGGAAAAGTTACAAAAGAATCTATCAAAAAAAAAAAAAAGATAAAAACCCAAAATACTTTTTCCAAAAGGGGGGAGCAAAAAAGGGATTAGCGTTTTTTTTGGTGGCCTTCGGTCCCCCGTGACAAAAGGCAAATTTGCATTCAGCATCTCCAAATTGTCCTATAATACTTAAGTTAATGTTGTTACGTTAAGTAAAAGGGGACCTCATATTCCAGTAAAGCCAAGGGTTTATGGTCACAGTCTATGACGAAAGTGAACACGATAAAATGATATTTATCCATATTTTTGGGGGATATGGGGGAAATAAAGATAATTGCAAGCTAATTACTGTTTAAAACAGGGGCAGTTGTCTCTTTTTTAAACCATGGATGAAGTAGTCAATATAGATGCTGCAGAATTTTTTTGCCCCCCAGTAACTGTAATTCCTTGACTACTTTCAATAGAACTTTCAAGTTTTGTGTCCACATTTGAAAAGATTCCATATATGTTTTTCTTAAAAAAAGCCAACCCACATAATTATTATTATTATTGATATAATTTTTTTTGTTTTTTTAATGATTATTATTATCATTAACAATGGCTTCATCATTATCATTACTATCGTTATTCTTATCATTATTATTACTATTTTATTTTTATTATTTTATTGTTATTGTCATTATTATTGTTACATAGTGATTTTATTATTTGTTATCGTTAATGTTATCATTATTACTATCAGTATTGTTACCCTTGTCATTATCATTAATGTTATTATTTAAATTTTTGTTATCATTATTATTAACTTTATTATTATCATCCTTATTACTATTGCTACTGCTATCATAATTTTTTTCATTTTTCCCCCTTACTTTGGGGATTGTTATTATTTTTTTTTTTTATTATTATCATTATTTTGTCACTTTTTTCCCCATTATTGTTTTTTTATTGTTGTTGATATCATCATCATCATCATTATTATCTTTATTATCATAATTTTTATTATCATTGTCATCATCATAATTTTTTTTTATTATAGTTGTATCATCTGTAAATTATCATTAGACCTTTGGGAGAGAGAGAGTATCCCGGGCTTGAAAAAAATAAATTTTGTTTTTTGGGATCTGAAACTACCGAGATGAATCATCGAGGGAAAGTTTGCACCCTTTAAGTTTGTTTTTTTTTTTGACCGATATTGAAAAAACCGCGCCTTAAAAAACAAAGTCGATAATAATAACAATAATATTTATTTAAAAATCCAATAATCATTTTTCATTTCAAAATTATTTTTTTTTCCCCCTTCCGGGGTTTAATATTTTAAAATTTTTAAAAAATGAAACATATTTATATACTTCCGGTGAATTTTTATTTGCGAGGGAAAAATTTGTATTATTATTATAAATAATTATTCTATATATTGATTTTTAAAGTGTAGCAAAGGTGTTTTCTTTTTCCCTTTATTTTAGTTGGGAAATTTTTTGTTGTTTTATTTTCACTTCCCTGAAAAAAAAATTTTGTTACTTTGGGCTATTCCTTTATACAGATTCTTTTTTTTTTTAGGTCATTGCCATATTGAATCTATTATACATAAATATTTCCCTTTAAAAGATAATGAGGTATGTATTTTTTTTAGATGCCAAAAGAAAATGAAGAGAGCATATTTCAACATCATGGAGCACAAAATATTGAAAATTTGCGCAATAATTAGATTTTTTTTTTCAATTATATACCATCTTTTAATATCCAACACTCGAAAAAAAAAAAAATCTGTATAAAAGGGAAAATGCCCCAAAGTAACATAGTTATTTTTCATGAAGTGAAAATAAACACGAAAAATGAAAATATCAAAATACTTAACTAAAATGAAGAGAAAGATAGCACCATTTTTCTACACATCTGAAAGGCATCAATATATAGTATAATTATTTATAATAATAATACTATTATGTCCCTCGCGTAAAGGGATATCTAGTGAAAATATCACCGGAAGTATATGAAATATGTTTCAGTCGATTTCTAGCCCCCGAAAAAATTAGAATAAGAAACCAAAAAAACCCGGATCCTGAGACAAAAAAAGGGGAGTTTTAGCTATTAATGATAATGATTATTAGGGTTATTAATATAATATTATTGTTATTATTATCGACTTTGTTATTATCATCAACGGCAGCGGGCCCTTTCGAATATCGGTCACAAAAAAAAAAAACTTCAAGGGTGCGAATTTGCGTTTTTCTAAATTTATCATCGGTAGTTTCAGATCTACTAGAAACAACAAACCCATTGTATATTTTTTTAAGTCCGGGATACCCCTCTGCCACCGGACTCTAATGATAATGATCTATAATAATAAAAAATTTTGATGATGACAATGATAATAAAAATTATGATAATAAAGATAATAATGAGGATGATGATGATATCAACAACAATAATAATAACAATAATAGGGAAAATGACAAAATAAAAGATAATAATAAAAAAAATAATAATAAAAAAATGATAACAGTAATGGGGAAAAATGACAAAAAAATTTTGATAGCAGTAGCAATAGTAAAAGGATGATAATAATAAAGTTGATAATAATGATAACAAAAAATTTTTAAAAATAAATTAATGATAATGACAATGATAACAATACTGATAGTAATAATGATAACATTAACGATAACAACGATAATAACAATCACTATGATAACAATAAAATGACAATAATCAGTATGATACCAATAATAATGACAATATAAATAGTAATAATAATGATAAGAATAACGATAGTAATGATAATGATGAAGCCATTGTTAATGATAATAATAATCATTAAAAAAACAATAAAAATTATATCAATAATAATAATAATTATGTGTGTGTGCGCGTGTGTTAAGTAAAGCATATATGGCCAATCTTTTCAAATGTGGACACAAAACTTGAAAGTTCTATTGAAATCTTGATAGTCAAGGAATTACAGTTACTGGAGGCGAATGAAGCAACGATATCTGCAGCATCTATATTGACTACTTCATCCATGGCTTCAAAAAGAGACAACTGCCCCTGCTTCCAACGAGTAATTAGCTTGCAATTATCTTTATTTGCCATATACCCAAAAATATGGATAAATATCATTTTATCGTGTTCACTTGCGTCATAGACTGTGAGCCATAAATCATGGCTTTACTGGAATATGAGGTCCGCTTTTACTTAACGTAACAACATTAACTTAAGTATTATAGGACAATTTGGAGATGCTGAATGCAAATTTGCCTGTTGTCACGGTGAGCCAAGGCCACCAAAAGAGGGCGCTAATCCCATTTTTGCTCCTCTTTTGGCAAAACCGTATTTTAGGTTTATCTTTTTATTTTATTATTTGATAGATTCTTTTGTAACATTTCCCATGAAAATAAATGATTATTCAACAAATGGTGTGTGTGGGGTAGGATGAGGATCAAAACCTTGTAGTGATCGTCTTCACCAAATATCTAACGATCACTCCAGGAGGTAATGAAACAACAATGAAATATCTTCTCATCCCTTACCCCCCCCACGGGCAAACGAGGTGGAAAAAGAGGTGGCGTTATTTTGCCCTACTATTTCCAAGGGGGTTGTTGGGTTACCTTACTGACGTCCCCCCTTTACCCAGTGGATTATGCTCTACAAAGTGACGCTTTCTCCGAACTCGGAAATCAACAACAGCCCCCCGAAAAAAGGGGCGTTTATCTAGCGAAGTGAGGAGGATGCCGCGCAGTTCCTCTGCCAAACATTTTTTTTTTTTCTCAACCAAATAAAAAATTTTATTTTTTTTTTTTTTTTTTTTTGTATTGCTTTATGTTTACCCCAGAGGATGGTACTTAAAATTTTATGTTAAGACTTTTATAAATATATTCTTTTAATGATCTGAGGACCATTTAATTTTAAAAGTCTTAAATCTCAATTAATTAAAATATTTTGTTTTTTAAATTTTGGGCTCATTTAAGTGTTTCATATAAAGTATCTTGAGTGATTTTGATATTGGTTGTTTTTGTCCTTTTTTTTTTGATTTAGTTTTTTTTATGGATTTTCAGAACTTATTTTATTACATTAATTTAGATTAAAATTTTCATACATAGGGGTTTTAAGATTTGTTTTATCTATCTTGAAAAAAAAAAAAAAACGTTTTAATATTCCCCCCCACAAACAACATGGTAAGTACACAAAAAAGGGGGAAAACCCCATTCCGTGGAACCCCGGAATGGGCTTTCACCTGTCTTAGATATAAGGGTCGTGGAGATATTTACATAGGTTGTGAAAAAATTGGCAGGTATTTATTCGATAAAATGACCTCGTTGACCTGCATATCTTGTTATCATTTTCGGATTTTGATTATTCGTTTGTGTTTTACTGTGTTTCCCGTTTTTATGTTCAGTTTTTTTAATATATTGTGTATTTTGTTTCATCGTTTGTTTTAATGTTCTTTTTTTTTTTTACCGTTCTATTGATGTTTCAAGTTCCTTTTGCTTTACCGTACATTTTATTGGATTGTATTTTACCTTATTTCATGATTTGTTTTATTGTCTTGTTTCATTTTATTTTCGTATTTTAGTGTCATTTGACTACATCGTTTGTTTTATTGTTTTTCATAAATTCGTTTAACTATTCAAAAAAAAAATTTTTTAAAACATGCTATTTTTATCAAACGCCCGAATTTGCAATGATTGAAAGAGAATGCTAAAAGGGTAGTTGACAACCCAGTACCGCTCTAATGGCACAATTTTTTATTTCTTTTTACTTATTTTATCAAAGGGGTTATCTGCTTATTGCGTTAGGGGAATCCACTGCACACGCCTCTCCTCGTCTCAGTTCCCCCTTACCAACACACACATACGCATTTACACTTTTTCGCTCTTTTCCCCACATCCGTCTTCTATACTATCATTCTTCTTATATAGACACACGTTCCCATATATACACACGCCAATAAATGGATGGTGAAGTCTCCCTCTAACATGTCTCTTCAAGACATAAATTTAAAAAGGGATTTGTTACAACCTATTTAAAAAGCTGATTATTTATTTTGTATGTGTTTTTTACTGTCGGCCGCGCTGTTTCTCCAACCATGAGAGCTATTGTTTGTTTCATAACGACCTACACGTACATTTCAATCTAGACGTGAGCTGGAAGAAATTATGAAGTTTGACACTATCAGCTCCTGAAAAACTTTTTGCCATAGCAACCTTATCCTTTCACTGTATTGTAAAACATCCGACACCAATTTTAGCACCAAAATGAAGGCGGCCCGTTGATACATACAACCGTTAAAAATTTTAATTTTTCCACCTTCGTTCAAATTTCTCCACTTTATTAATTCAGAATTATGATAAAAGTCTTAAGTCTGCAATTCTAACGCAATCTGATACGAAATCGCTTTCTTTTTCTTGGTACAGCCTGGGCATCGGGGCTTCTTTTTAAAGCATAATTTAGCACATACATATGTTGCCATCATTTGTCCAAGCAAAAATAGAAATAAACTAAAGGTATTTGAAGAGATCATTACACAGAAGTAAAAATCTATTAATCAAATTGCCAAAAAAGGAAAATGACAACAAAGCAAAATAAATGTACACTTGCAAGATCAAAAAAATATACATAATTTTCCTACAAACTAAACATTTTGGTGTGTTGACTCAGTAGTGTCACTTTTCATATCTTCCAATACAGGATGTGCAATATCTTGGTCGTTTAGTCCCTTTGAATGATTGGTTGATTGATGAATATAGATACAGATAAATATACATACAATTTTACCAACCACAGGCATCATATGAATAAGCCTATTTTTTGTGGCAAAATAGCACCATTAACACATCCTAAATACTTAAAAAAAATTTAATCATAATATAGAGATCTGTTAAAAGAAAGAAGAAGGGAGAAAGAGAGAGAAAAAAAGAAATAGAACATGAGACAAAGATCACTGTTTTCTTTGAACGCAGTATACGTAAGAAAACAAGAATTCTGAGACTACATAGGAGAAACTTGTATATATATATATATATATATATAATATATATATATATATATATATATATATATATATATATATATATAAACATTTATTATAATCACTATTATCATCATTATTACTTTCAAGAGAATTGCATCATTATGATAATATTACGGCTGTTATGACAAATATCACTACTACTGTTATGACACATAAAACATCACTAACATAATATTAACTAATAATATTTGTGATAATAATATAAACAATGATGATGTTAAAAACAATACTGCTTGTAATGATGACAATTCTGGATTAAACTTGATCGTAAATCAGTTTAATCCAGGATAGGTTACATTAGCTGCAATTTGGTCCTAACCTAACCTAACCTAACCTAACCTAACCTCCCCAAATTTCAGCTAATGTAACCTATCGTCGATTAAACTGATTTACGATCAAGTTTATGTGAGAAAACGAAATTTGGAGTCTCCTGGTCAAATTTGAGCCTAACCTAACCTAACCTAACCTTACCTCCCCAAATTTCAGCTAATGTAACCTATCGTCGATTAAACTGATTTACGATTAAGTTTATGTGAGAAAACGAAATTTGGAGTCTCCTGGTCAAATTTGAGCCTAACCTAACCTAACCTAACCTAACCTAACCTAACCTCCCCAAATTTCAGCTAATGTAACCTATCGTCGATTAAACTGATTTACGATCAAGTTTATGTGAGAAAACGAAATTTGGAGTCTCCTGGTCAAATTTGAGCCTAACCTAACCTAACCTAACCTAAGCTAAGCTAAGCTAACCTAACATCCCCAAATTTCAGCTAATGTAACCTATCGTCGATTAAACTGATTTACGATCAAGTTTATGTGAGAAAACGAAATTTGGAGTCTCCTGGTCAAATTTGAGCCTAACCTAACCTAACCTAACCTAACCTCCCCAAATTTCAGCTAATGTAACCTATCGTCGATTAAACTGATTTACGATCAAGTTTATGTGAGAAAACGAAATTTGGAGTCTCCTGGTCAAATTTGAGCCTAACCTAACCTAACCTAACGAAACCTAACCTTACCTCCCCAAATTTCAGCTAATGTAACCTATCGTCGATTAAACTGATTTACGATCAAGTTTATGTGAGAAAACGAAATTTGGAGTCTCCTGGTCAAATTTGAGCCTAACCTAAACTAACTTAACCTAACGTCCCCAAATTTCAGCTAATGTAACCTATCGTCGATTAAACTGATTTACGATCAAGTTTATGTGGAAAACGAAATTTGGAGTCTCCTGGTCAAATTTGAGCCTAACCTAACCTAACCTAACCTAACCTAACCTAACCTAACCTTACCTCCCCAAATTTCAGCTAATGTAACCTATCGTCGATTAAACTGATTTACGATCAAGTTTATGTGAGAAAACGAAATTTGGAGTCTCCTGGTCAAATTTGAGCCTAGCCTAACCTAACCTAGCCTAACCTAACCTAACCTCCCCAAATTTCAGCTAATGTAACCTATCGTCGATTAAACTGATTTACGATCAAGTCTATGTGAGAAAAAGAAATTTGGAGTCTCCTGGTCAAATTTGAGGCTAACCTAACCTAACCTAACCTAACCTAACCAAAGCTCCCCAAATTTCAGCTAATGTAACCAATCGTCGATTAAACTGATTTACGATCAAGTTTTTGTGAGAAAACGACATTTGGAGTCTCCTGGTCAAATTTGAGCCTAACCTAACCTAACCTAACCTAACCTCCCCAAATTTCAGCTAATGTAACCTATCGTCGATTAAACTGATTTACAATCTCGTTTATGTGAGAAAACGAAATTAGGATTCTCCTGGTCAAATTTGAGTCTAACCTAACCTACCCTAACCTAACCTAACCAAACCTGCCCAAATTTCAATTAATGTTACCTATCGTCGATTAAACTAATTTACGATCAAGTTTATGTGAGAAAACGAAATTTGGAGTCTCCTGGTGAAATTTGAGCCTAACCTAACCTAACCTAACCTAACCTAAAGTAACCTAACCTCCCCAAATTTCAGCTAATGTAACCTATCGTCGATTAAACTGATTTACGATCAAGTTTATGTGAGAAAACGAAATTTGGAGTCTCCTGGTCAAATTTGAGCCTAACCTAACCTAACCTAACCTAACCTAACCTCCCCAAATTTCAGCTAATGTAACCTATCGTCGATTAAACTGATTTACGATCAAGTTTATGTGAGAAAACGAAATTTGGAGTCTCCTGGTCAAATTTGAGCCTAACCTAACCTAACCTAACCTAACCTAACCTAACCTCCCCAAATTTCAGCTAATGTAACCTATCGTCGATTAAACTAATTTACGATGAAGTTTATGTGAGAAAACGAAATTTGGAGTCTCCTGGTCAAATTAAGCCTACCCTAACCAAACCTAACCTAACGTAATCTAACCTAACATAACCTAACTAAACCTCGTCGATTAAACAGATTTACGATGAAGTTTATGTGAGAAAACGAAATTTGGAGTCTCCTGGTCAAATTTGAGCCTAACCTAACCTAACCTAACCTAACCTAACCTAACCTCCCCAAATTTCAGCTAATGTAACCTATCGTCGATTAAACTGATTTACGATCAAGTTTATGTGAGAAAACGAAATTTGGAGTCTCCTGGTCAAATTTGAGCCTAACCTAACCTAACCTAACCTCCCCAAATTTCAGCTAATGTAACCTATCGTCGATTAAACTGATTTACGATCAAGTTTATGTGAGAAAACGAAATTTGGAGTCTCCTGGTCAAATTTGAGCCTAACCTAACCTAACCTAACCTCCCCAAATTTCAGCTAATGTAACCTATCGTCGATTAAACTGATTTACGATCAAGTTTATGTGAGAAAACGAAATTTGGAGTCTCCTGGTCAAATTTGAGCCTAACCTAACCTAACCTAACCTAACCTAACCTCCCCAAATTTCAGCTAATGTAACCTATCGTCGATTAAACTGATTTACGATCAAGTTTATGTGAGAAAACGAAATTTGGAGTCTCCTGGTCAAATTTGAGCCTAACCTAACCTAACCTAACCTCCCCAAATTTCAGCTAATGTAACCTATCGTCGATTAAACTGATTTACGATCAAGTTTATGTGAGAAAACGAAATTTGGAGTCTCCTGGTCAAATTTGAGCCTAACCTAACCTAACCTAACCTCCCCAAATTTCAGCTAATGTAACCTATCGTCGATTAAACTGATTTACGATCAAGTTTATGTGAGAAAACGAAATTTGGAGTCTCCTGGTCAAATTTGAGCCTAACCTAACCTAACCTAACCTAACCTAACCTAACCTAACCTCCCCAAATTTCAGCTAATGTAACCTATCGTCGATTAAACTGATTTACGATCAAGTTTATGTGAGAAAACGAAATTTGGAGTCTCCTGGTCAAATTTGAGCCTAACCTAACCTAACCTAACCTAACCTAACCTAACCTCCCCAAATTTCAGCTAATGTAACCTATCGTCGATTAAACTGATTTACGATCAAGTTTATGTGAGAAAACGAAATTTGGAGTCTCCTGGTCAAATTTGAGCCTAACCTAACCTAACCTAACCTAACCTAACCTAACCTAACCTAACCTAACCTCCCCAAATTTCAGCTAATGTAACCTATCGTCGATTAAACTGATTTACGATCAAGTTTATGTGAGAAAACGAAATTTGGAGTCTCCTGGTCAAATTTGAGCCTAACCTAACCTAACCTAACCTAACCTCCCCAAATTTCAGCTAATGTAACCTATCGTCGATTAAACTGATTTACGATCAAGTTTATGTGAGAAAACGAAATTTGGAGTCTCCTGGTCAAATTTGAGCCTCACCTAACCTAACCTAACCTAAGCTAAGCTAAGCTAACCTAACATCCCCAAATTTCAGTTAATGTAACCTATCGTCGATTAAACTGATTTACGATCAAGTTTATGTGAGAAAACGAAATTTGGAGTCTCCTGGTCAAATTTGAGCCTAACCTAACCTAACCTAACCTAACCTAACCTCCCCAAATTTCAGCTAATGTAACCTATCGTCGATTAAACTGATTTACGATCAAGTTTATGTGAGAAAACGAAATTTGGAGTCTCCTGGTCAAATTTGAGCCTAACCTAACCTAACCTAACCTAACCTCCCGAAATTTCAGCTAATGTAACCTATCGTCGATTAAACTGATTTACGATCAAGTTTATGTGAGAAAACGAAATTTGGAGTCTCCTGGTCAAATTTGAGCCTAACCTAACCTAACCTAACCTAACCTCCCCAAATTTCAGCTAATGTAACCTATCGTCGATTAAACTGATTTACGATCAAGTTTATGTGAGAAAACGAAATTTGGAGTCTCCTGGTCAAATTTGAGCCTAACCTAACCTAACCTAACCTAACCTAACCTAACCTCCCCAAATTTCAGCTAATGTAACCTATCGTCGATTAAACTGATTTACGATCAAGTTTATGTGAGAAAAGGAAATGTGGAGTCTCCTGGTCAAATTTGAGCCTAACCAAACTTAACCTAACCTAACTTAACTTTACCTCCCAAAATTATAGCTAATGTAACCTATCGTCGATTAAACTGATTTACGATCAAGTTTATGTGAGAAAACGAAATTTGGAGTCTCCTGGTCAAATTTGAGCCTAACCTAACCTAACCTAACCTAACCTAACCTCCCCAAATTTCAGCTAATGTAACCTATCGTCGAATAAACTGATATACGATCAAGTTTATGTGAGAAAACGAAATTTGGAGTCTCCTGGTCAAATTTGAGCCCAACCTAACCTATCCCAACCTAACCTAACCTAACCTACCCTGTCCAAATTTCAGCTAATGTAACCTATCGTCGATTAAACTGATTTACGATCAAGTTTATGTGAGAAAACGAAATTTGGAGTCTCCTGGTCAAATTTGAGCCTAACCTAACCTAACCTAACCTAACCTAACCTAAACTAAGCTAACCTAACCTCCCCAAATTTCAGAAAATTTAAACTATCGTCGATTAATCTGATTTACGATCAAGTTTATGTGAGAAAACGAAATTTGGAGTCGACTGGTCAAATTTGAGCCTAACCTAACCTAACCTAACCTAACCTCCCCAAATTTCAGCTAATGTAACCTATCGTCGATTAAACTGATTTACGATCAAGTTTATGTGAGAAAACGAAATTTGGAGTCTCCTGGTCAAATTTGAGCCTAACCTAACCTAACCTAACCTAACCTCCCCAAATTTCAGCTAATGTAACCTATCGTCGATTAAACTGATTTACGATCAAGTTTATGTGAGAAAACGAAATTTGGAGTCTCCTGGTCAAATTTGAGCCTAACCTAACCTAACCTAACCAAACCCTTTTTTTTAAAAAAAATATCTACTCAATAAAATTAGCAGATTATTTCTTTTTGGCTTTCAGTGCTCATTCTCATATCATTACTAGTCATGGACCCTACGTAATAAACGGCCCAAACTCATACTGTCTTTCTTACATTATTCAAATAAAACTTCCTTCCTCTCTCTCTCATGCTAAACACTCTTCCTCTAAATAATCCTTTTACACATTTGCCCTTTCTCTTATAAACATTCGCCTACCCTCTAAAACAAACTAACATCAATGGCAAACACAAATCAAAATAACTACCAAACTACACAACATAAACATAAACAGGAATCAAGGCCTTCAGGGGGGGGGATAAACTCACGGGAATGGAGCGGACACACACACATTACATTTACAATTACACATTTACCTCAAAACCCGTACCTTGCTCCTTCTGCACACCCAAAAAAATATCAAAAATACTCTTGTCCACAGACTTCATCACCCCTGCTGCCAGCCCAATCCGTCTGCTCACTTCCTCATCTCACAGCCCACAGTTATCAACTGCACTACCAACCTATGTAAAACCTCTCTGTCACTTCACATGTCCTCGCCGCAACCACGCACCCACTCAACAGCTTCTCCTACCAAGTCCCAAAGTTCCTGGATCTTGCTCTTGGTCCAGGAGACCTCTACACCCAAGGGCTTCACTTCATTACTAAATGCATCCAGGGACACCACTAAGGTTTCCAAAGACTCAGATAGAATCCCAACATCATCGGCAAACTCAAGGTCTGTAACCTTAATATTACCCAGTGTGGCTCCACAAGGACTTTGAATCAGTAGCTCTACTAGTATCCAGTCCATGCAAGTGTTGAAAAGAGTTGGTGCAAGAACACAGCTTGCCTCACTCCTCAACTGACAGGAAACAAGCACGACAGGCCCCCACCACACTTCACAGCACTTTCAGTACCAGTATATACGTTTGCTAGCAGTTCAATAATTCTTGTTGGAATTCCTCTCAGTCTCAGGATCTCCCAAAGTGATTCCCGATGCACTGTATCGAACGCCTTCTTGAGGTCGATGTAGGCTGCAAGCAACCCATGTCCGAACTCACGACGGCGCTCTACAATGACTCGAAGCACCAGGATACGGTCTATTGTGGACTTACCAGGAGTGAATCCGGATTGCTCTGGCCTCTGATGCCTTTGTAGATGGTCTCTGATATGCCTCTGAAGGATGCGGGCAAGAACCTTGCCTGGTACAGTGTGCTGCCGCGGTGATTGTTGCAATCCCATCGGTCCCCCTTCCCTTTCCAGAGAGGGATGACCACACCCCTCAGCAGGTCAGAGGGAATGGTACCGGACTGCCAGATGGCAGCCAGGACAGCATGTAATCCCCGCGCTATAGGTTCACCACCAGCCTTTAACAGTTCAGCTGGTATGCCGCAAATACCCGCTGCTTTACCATTCTTCAGCTTTGAGATCGCCTCCCTAACCTCAACTAGGGAGGGAGGGTCCTCGCTAATGGGTGGGTCCGGCAGCGGAATCACGGCACTACCCACATCCAAGTTAACTGTTGGAGGGTCAACCTGATACAACTGCTCAAAGTACTCAGCCCAACGCTCCCTCACCGCAACAGGGTCTGAGACGATCTGGCCACCCACTAAGCGAACTGCAGTCACCTGTGAAGAGGGCTTGGAGTTCAGTTTTCTCAGGGCTTGGTATGCAGGACGAAGGTCATTTACTAAGAAATGGCCTTCGACCTCCTCAGCAAGATTCCTAATAAACAGTTCCTTGTCCCTTCTTAACAGAGACCGAGTTCTGCGCACCTGAGAACGGTGCAAATCCCGATCCCCTGCCAGACAAGCCGCACGGCAAGCATCAGTGGCTTCCAGTGTCTCCTGAGAGATTGAATTCTGTCTTGCTCTCGGGCGTTCTCCAATCGAATCTTGGGCTGCATCAAGCGTTTCACGCATGAAGGTGTCCCACAGAAGTACAGGGTCCGTCAGATTGTCTAGCGCTGTGAACCGATCAGAGATTGTCTCAGCAAACCTCCGAGCACACTCCCTCTCCTTCAGTCTGTCCAGATGAAACACCCTAGGGTGGTCATTGGGCTGCTGGGGAGTTTTGAAGTGTACCCGGAGGGTAGCTACAACCAATCTATGGTCAGTACCACAGAACTCAGCACTCCTATAGACCCTGCAGTTTTGGAGGATCCTCCAACAAGTGCTAACGAGAATGTGGTCAATCTCCTTGGCTGCATTACCCGCATAGCTGTACCATGTCCAACGATATGGGTCTGGGCGCTGATACCATGAGCCAGAAATCCTCAATTTCTGGGATCTAGCAAAATCCCGGAAAAGGAGGGAATTCTCGCTGCCGGTATCAACTCCCGAACCATGAGGGCCGACTGACATCTCATAGCCAGCTCGATCGCAGCCAGATACCGGATTGAAGTCACCCAGAACAATACGAATATCTCGCCGGGGACAACCGTCTGCCACGGATGCAAGTTTGGCGTAGAACATCTGTTTCACGTCAAGTTTACAAACATCGGTAGGAGCGTACACAGCAATAAGAGACATGAAGCCCAAAGACAGCTTCAGTCTCATTACCATTATACGCTCATCGACTGGAGTGACCTCTACCACCGAGGGCTGGAGCCTACCGGAGACAGCTATGGCTACTCCCTGGAGATGGTGACCATCGCTGCGGCCTGATCAGTAATAGGTGAAGCCACCTGCACTGGTCGTGCCGCTGCCAGGTCTTCTCACCTCTGAGAGAGCAGCCGCCCCTCCTCTCAGCCTCCCCAGTTCCTCGATAGCAGGGGCAACCGATCATCCTGACGCAAAGAGCGGACGTTCCAGGCCCCCTCCCTGACTTCCCACCTCGGGTAGTCGCTCCGGGTGGACGCCACCTCTGCCACCCCCGCCGACGCTGCCCCACATAAAAGGCGCAGGCTGCGGGACCCTTCATGCCCCTGTGGGGTTCCCTAGGGCTTTGCCCCACAAGCTTCATATTGGGCTGGCGGCTGCCAGGACGCAGGCAGGACGAGGAGCTCCCGTTCTTATTCCACGCCCCAGCAGCCACCCTCCCAACGGCACCCGCATCCCGCCTCTCTCGCTGGGTAGCAGGGACATTACCCCTCCCCCCAGCATTTCCAATTAAGTGCTTCACTGCCAGTGGGTTATTCTCTGGGGGGGAGGAGGACTGGCAAGGCCCACCTCCCCCGAGTCTCCCATTGACCTCAGGGGCTTAGGGGCAGGAGTTAGTACAGGGCCAGGGCGTGTCCACATGCCGGTGGGCCATGGCCCTGTACCTCTGGGGCCATCCTGCTGCTCCGAGATCCCCTACAGTTCAGCCTGGGACCGCAAGGTGCCAGTTTCCATAGGTGGCCACGAGGAGGCACTGCAGAAGTCTCGATGATGGAGAGGCTATGAACTGGCAGGGGAGACTTACGCAGCGCTGCTCCCTTTTTCGCATAAGGCTAGTCAGCGGTGGCAGCTGCAAGCGAGAAGGTATGCAAGCAATTAACACTATCTATGCTACAACACCATCGCTTCACACCACCCTGCGCGTGAAGCACGCACCTACAATAATGATAATAATTATCATTATAAAGCCCATCTATAAGGAGAAAAAGGCTAAAAGTAAAACAATCTCAAATTAGCGAAATACAGCCTTTGGAGAGGAGTCGGAAACCCCTCTTTTTCGAGTTTAAATGATGATTATGATGATTTTAGCAATAGTTCTGCTAATTAAAATGATTTTGATGATAACCCCATCAATAATGACGACTATAATGATAACTATGAGGGTAACTAACACAATGATTATGATATTGATTATGCAATGATAATTATAATGATGATTTGCGTAATAATTGCAATAGCAATAATCAACAATATTCTAATGATTTTCCTACTAATGATACTAATAATAACGACAATGATAACAGAAATAATAATTTAAAAGTAATTATAATATGACTATTATTGTTATTATAATCATTATTATTGTTATTATTTCTAGAATTATCATTATTGTTATTATCATTATTAAAATAATTATGATGATGAAAATGACATTAATAATTAAGATGATGAAAATGACATTAATAATTAAGATGATGATTATTATAATGACTATATTAAGGGTGATTAGGGCGATAATGACAATAATGATAATAATGATGATGATAATGACAATGATGATAATTATCATTATCAAGCCCATCTATAATGAGAAAAAGGCTAAAAGTAGAAAATCCCAAAAGTCGAAAAACTGGCGAAATACAGCCTTTGGAGAGAGTCGAAAACCCCTTTTTTCGAGTTAAAAGGATGATTATGATGATCTTAGTAATAATTCTGCTAATTATCATGATTTTGATGATAATCCCATCAATACTGACAATAATGACGATAATAATGATAATTATGGGAGTAATTATGATAATAATTATGATAATGATTATACAATGACAATTATAATGATAATTTGCCTAATAATTGCAATAATAGCAATAATCAACACTATTCTAATGTTTTTTTTCCTAATAATAATAACGACAGTGATTGCAGAAATAATGATAAAAGTAATTATAACACGGCTATTATTGTTATTATGATCCTTATTATTGTTGTTATTATTTTCAGAATTATCATTATTGTCATTATCCTTATTAAAACAATTATAATGATGAAAATGACATTCATAATAAAGATGATGATTATTATAACGACTATATTAAGGGTGATTAGGGCGATAATGACAGTAATGATAAAAATGATGATGATAATGACAATAATGATGATAATTATCATTACAAAGCCCATCTATAATGAGAAAAAGGCTAAAAGTAGAAAAATCCCAAAAGTCGAAAAACCGGTGAAATCTAGTGAAATACAGCCTTTGGAGAGATGAGTCGAAAAAAAAACCTTTTTCGAGTTTAATGATGATTATGATGATCTTAGCATTAATTATGCTAATTATGATGATTTTGATGATAACCTCGTCAATAATGACGATAATAACGATAATAATGATAATCATGAGAGTAATTAGGACAATAATTATGATAATAATTATACAATGATAATTATAATGATGATTTGCCTAATAATTGCAATAATAGCAATAATCAACACTATTCTAATGAGTTTCCTAATAATAATAACGACAATGATAACAAAAATAATAATAGAAGTAATTATAACACGGCTATTATTGTTATTATAATCCTTATTATTGTTGTTATTATTTCCAGAATTATCATTATTGTCATTATCATTATTAAAATAATTATAATGATGAAAATTACATTAATGATTAAGATAATGATTATTATAATGACTATAATCGAAGTCATTGTGGAGCAACTCTGGGAAATATCAAGGTTACCGACCTTGACTTTGCTGATGAAGGAGATCCAGGAAGTCGCCCTAGAGCCCGAGAAGGAGATCCAGGAAGTCGCCCTTGAGCCCGAGAAGGAGACCCAGGAAATCGCCCAAGAGCCCGAGAAGGAGACCCAGGAAGTCGCCCTTGAGGCCGAGAAGGAGACCCAGGAAGTCGCCCTTGAGCCCGAGAAGGAGACCTAGGAAGTCCCACAAGAGCCCGAGAAGGATATCCAGGAAGTCGCCCAAGAGGCCGAAAAGGAGACCCAGGAAGTCGCCCAAGAGACCGAGAAGGAGACCCAGGGAGTCCCACAAGAGCCCGAGTAGGAAACCCAGGGAGTCCCACAAGAGCCCGAGAAGGAGACCCAGGGAGTCCCCCAAGAGGCCGAGAAGGAGACCCAGGAAG
>NC_091588.1:11229129-11231629 GCF_042767895.1 Penaeus vannamei
AGAGTAATTAGGACAATAATTATGATAATAATTATACAATGATAATTCTAATGATGGTTTGCCTAATAATTGTAATAATAGCAATAATCAAAACTATTATAATGATTTTCCTAATAATAATAACGGCAATGATAAAAAATAATTATAGTAATTATAACACTGCTACTATTGTTATTATAATCCTTATTATTGTTATTATTTCCAGAATTATCATTATTGTCATTATCATTATTGAAATAATTATAATGATGAAAATAAATAAATAACTAAGATAATGATTATAATGACTATATTAAGGGTAATTAGGGCGATAATGACAGTAATGAGAATAATGATGATAATGACAATAATGATAATTATCATTATAAAGCCCATCTATTATGAGAAAAAGGCTAAAAGTAGAAAAATCTCAAAAGTCGAAATAATAACAACAATAACAAGGATTATAATAAGAATATCCGTGTTATAATTACTTTTATTATTATTTCTGTTATCATTGTCGTTATTATTATTAGGAAAATCATTAGAATAGTGTTGATTATTGCTATTATTCCAACTATTAGGCAAATCATCATTATAACTATCATTGTATAATTGTTATCATAATTACTGTTCTAATTACACTCATAATCATCCTCATTATTGTCATTATTGATGGGGTTATCATCAAAATCATCCTAATTAGCAGAATAATTGCTAAGATATATTTCGCCAGTTTATCGACTTATGGGGATTTTTCTACTTTTAGCCTTTTTCTCATTATAGATGGGCTTTATGATGATAATTATCATTATTGTCATTATCATCATCGCCCTAATTACCCTTAATATAGTTATTATAATAATCATTGTCATTTTCATCATTATAATTATTTTAATAATGATAATGACAATAATGATAATTTTGGAAATAATAACTACGATAATAAGTATTATAATAAGAATAATAGCCGTGTTATAATTACTTTGATTAATATTTCTGTTATCATTGTCGTTATTATTATTAGGAAAATCATTAGAATGGTGTTGATTATTGCTATTATTGCAATTATTAGGCAATTCATCATTATAATTATCATTGTATAATTATTATCATAATTATTGTCCTAATTACTCTCATAATTATTGTCCTAATTACTCTCATAATTGTCATTATTATCGTCATTATTGTCATTATTGATGGGGTTATCATCTAAATCATCATAATTAGCAGAATTATTGCAAATATCATAACCATTATTTAAAATGGCTTTATTTCGCTAGATTTCGCAGGTTTTTCGACTTTTTGGGATATTTCTACTTTTAGCCTTTTCCTCATTATAGATGGGGTTTATAATGATAATTATCATCCTTATTGTCATTTTCATAATTATTAACATTACTGTCATTATCGCCCTAATTACCCTTAATATAGTCATTATAATAATCAATATCTTAATTATTAATGTCATTTTCATCATTATAATTATTCTAATAATGATAATGATAATAATAATAATTCTGGAAATAATAACAAAAATAATAAGATATATGATAACAATAATAGCCGTGTTATGATTACTTTTATTATTATTTCTGTTATCATTGTCGTTATTATTATTAGGAAAATCATTAGAATAGTGTTGATTATTGCTATTATTGCAATTATTAGGATATTCATCATTATTATTATCATTGCATAATAGTTATCATAATTATTGTCCTAATTACTCTCATAATTATCATTATTATCGTCATTATTGTCATTATTGATGGGTTTTTTCATCAAAATCATCATAATTAGCATAATCATAATCATCATTTAAACTGGAAAAAGGGTGGTTTTCTCCAAAGGCTGTATTTCGCAAGATTTCACCGTTTTTCGACTTTTGGTATTTTTCTACTTTTAGCCTTTTTCTCGTTTTAGATGGGCTTTATAATGATAATTATCATCATTATTATCATTACTGTCATTATCGCCCTAATTACCCTTAATATAGTCATTATAATAATCATTATCTTAATTATTTATGTCATTTTCATCATTATAATTATTTTGATAATGATAATGACAATAATGATAATTCTGGAAATAATAACAACAATAATAAGGATTATAATAATAATATCCGTGTTATAATTACTTTTATTATTATTTCTGTTATCATTGTCGTTATTATTATTAGGAAAATCATTAGAATAGTGTTGATTATTGCTATTATTGCAATTATTAGGCAAATTATCATTATAATTATCACCGTATAATTATTATCATAATTATTGTCGTAATTACTCTCATAATTGTCATTATTGTCATTATTGATGGGGTTATCATCAAAATCATCATAATCAGCAGAATTTTTGCTAAGATCATAATCATCATTTAAGCTAGAAAAAGGGGGGGTTTTCGACTAATCTCTCCAAAGGCTGTATTTCGCTAGATTGGTATTTTTCTACTTTTAGCCATTTTCTCGTTATAGATGGGCTTTATAATGATAATTATCATTATTGTCATTACCATC
>NC_091588.1:11246863-11249363 GCF_042767895.1 Penaeus vannamei
CCAGCACCAACAATCTGCCTCCAGTGATGAAAGAAAAACAACAAAACTTAAATCCAGAAAGACTTGCTCTCATAAGAGACCACTCGAAGCTGATGACACGGATGCCTTGTTCTCTCTTAGGGAACTAAGAAAATCATACAAAACCAGTTCTGAATCAGCACCGGGATCTGATGGGATCTCCCACCCCATAATTTCGCACTTAGGCCTTGCAGAACTTGCATTCTTGCAGGTTATCAACAAATCCTGGCAAACCGCAACGGTGCTCCAGAGCTGGAAACAAGCCACAATAGTTCCCATCCCAAAACTAAAGGAGCCTGGCAAGTACCGTCCCATCTCTCTTCTCAGCTACTTGGGTAAAACAGCTGAGAAGATGGTACTCAACAGGCTCTGATTGAAGACGGGTCCCCCTCATGAACACCTGCATGGGTTCACAAGGGGTAAGAGCACTGCTCACAGTATCTCCACATTCTTAAGCACGATCTGCACCTCGCCCGCCGTGGTTGTCTTCCTTGACCTGGAGAAGGCTTTTGAACTGGCAAATCCGCTTGCCATTCAAGAGACCCTAATCCACAGACTCTTGGCCTGGATAGCTGACTATTTTAAAAATAGGTCGGCAAATGTTTAGATTTCAAGGCCACCTCTCACAGCACATGCCACTTGAAAATGGAACTCCTCAGGGAGGGGTTCTTAGTCCAGCCTCGACATTCACCTGCCAGAGGGATGCAAGATCATCTCTTATGCAGATGACTTGGCAAACATAGCCTCCGGCAATCACTGCCTAACTAGAGCTCAGCGTTGTCTGAACCTGGTGTCTGAAGAGTGTTGTAGGATGGATCTAAAAATATCAGCAGCAAAATCCAAAGCAATGGCTCTGAGAACTAATGTCAGAAACAAAAAACTCACTGTACAGGGTATGGATCTGGAATGGGTGAAGGACTATCTATACCTTGGTGTATGGATAGGACACACACTCACTTTCAAAAAGGAGATCCAATACCTGTTTGACAGAACCAAGGAAAGACTGTCAGACATGAAAGTCATGACAGGGAGACACATAGGAGCAGGACACAAAGTACTAAGATCATTCTATGTACATGCTGTCCGTCCTATTATTGACTATGCATCTATCGCCCTCATTGCTTCCAGTACAACATTAAAAGAAAAACTGGAAACAATACAAAACGAAGCAGCCAGGATAATTCTAGGTGCACATAAGTGGACAAAGGTCATCAACCTCCTCATAGAAGCTGATTTACCGTCCATGGACACCAGAATTGATCTAATGGCAGCACAGTTCCTTTCCAAGGTCCTGCAGGCACCCAGAACCTCCTATCTAAGACAAAGAGTTCTCAGACGCCTACAACAAGATTACTAGTTGTTTGCGGACAATTCCTGGCTCACACATACAGCCAGAGTTTTGATACGCTTTCAGCTAAAAGAATCATTGCTTGCCAAGGGCATGGACTCCCCTCACCCTGATTACAAAGAACCCCCGCCGTGGGCAAACGAAATGATCGAATTCTCAATTCTAAATCTCACAATGAGAAAAGATCAATATTCCATGCCTAGCCTAAAGGCACAAGCACAAAGCGTCATTGTTCAAATAACTCCTCCGGGTAGCATAACATACTACACGGACGGATCCATGGATCCAATAAACCATACTGCAGGCGCCGGTTTTGCAACAAAGGATACCACAGCATCCATTAGGGTCACTGACAATGCCTCAATGCTTCAAGCCGAAACGGTTGCGATCATGGAAGCCCTGACACACGCGTCCCTAAGGGCAGGACACGTCATTCACACAGATTCAAGAGCAACTATTGACAGCTTACAGCATAGCATGCCCCCAGACAACATCTACCTCTTGACAACAGTGCTAACCATAGCCCAAAATCCTCAGTCAGGGTAGAAGAATCATCATTAACTGAGTCCTAAGCCACAGGCATACAAGGGAACGAGCTTACTGATAAACTAGCTGAAAAGGGCAGGGATATGCCCCCATCCTCCATGATCGTTAAACCCAGCCGAAGGGGACTAAGCCAAAGTACCAAAGCTGCAGCGTGTGCAGTCCTCCGGGGAGCACATAGAGAAAATATCACAAAATCACTCGCTGCCAAGTGGTACTCAGATGCTTCAGGCTATGAGCCACTGGCCCTTCCTCCAAACACAAAAAGAGTCATACTATTGAGTCTAAGACTAGGTTACCAATGCGCTTGGCAATGAGACACCCAGGTTATGCAAACACTGCGGCGAGCCTAACGCCACCCTGTTACATTACTTGCAGAATTGTGTACACACAATTTCTGAGGCAGGGACCACCCACCACAGCCGCCGGGCTGGTAAAAAGGATCTGCAACATGCTTACCCCTTGGCAGCTGGATTGCTTGCTCACAATTCAGCCACCGCGATAAGCATGCAGTTCAAAGAAAACATCTGAGTTAACTAGAAATAGTTAACACAGGCCGGCCACTCCAGAGAAAAGGCCCGGGCGAAGCAT
>NC_091588.1:11259363-11261863 GCF_042767895.1 Penaeus vannamei
ATATATATATATATATATATATATATATATATATATATATATATAGTGTGTATGTGTGTGTGTGTGTGTGTGCATACATTTTTTTAGTTATTGCCGTTATTATTATAAATTGCAATATTGTTATTGTTGTCACTATTATCCTCACCATTTACATAATTGGGATAATAGTATAATCATATTCTTATTGCCATTCTGTTGATATCATTGTTATTTCATTGCTGTCATTATTAGCATTGTTGTGGTTGATATATTTGTTGTCATTATCATTTTCGCTATTATCATCATTAGTGATATTGTTTTTATAGTTCTTACTATTGTCATTGTTGATCTTATCGTCAGGATCATAATCTAAAATTATTAGGTATACTAAAGTCCTGTTAACTGTCATCATCTTCATCTTTATCCTTGATTTTTCATTACACCCTTTTTCCATATCTTAACCATCCTTAGACATAGACAGAGAAAAAGGGATGCAAAAAAAGTCCAAAAAGATGAATAAAACCAAAACGGATTTCCATGTTGTGACGCCCGTGTTATGACCCGCCCTTCCTCGCCAGGTTTCCGCGGGAGCAGCAGACTCTGAGGAACCACTTTTACTTCACCGACTTCGAACGCCACAACGCAGAGATCGCCGCCTTCCATCTCGACAGGTAAGGTGGGGACGCTGGGAAAGGTCGTGTCTTTTCTCGGTATGAGGTGAGTGTGTGTGTGTGTGTGTGTGTGTGTGTGTGTGTGTGTGTGTGTGTGTGTGTGTGTGTGTGTGTGTGTGTGTGTGTGTGTGTGTGTGTGTGTGTGTGTGCGGGGTGGATATTGTTAGCTAAATTAATTACACTTGTATCTGCATACACACTTGTGAAGTATACGTTTGCATATAATTTACAAAATACATTCACGCTAGGTGTACGATTTTTTTTCTCTCATTTTTTTCTTTTGTTTCTTTGTTTCTCATCTTTTCTCTTCGCTCTTCATCAATTTTGGATTTTTTTTTCTGATTCTCTTTCTTCGTCTTTATCTTCCTTTATTTCTCCTACTTCCTTGATTGCCCCCTGTTGCCTGGATTACTTCGCCCACTGTGCACGGGGAACAGGAAGAGAAAAGTGGAAAGAAAAGCACGGGGAAGACTACGGCTGCCTCGCCACTGAATTCAGTAACGGGGGAAACGAAGTACGCTCAGTCACTTCAGTCCGGAGGGATATAGAAGGAAAGTCAGTGGTGGTGTTATAAAAAAAGAATGCCTTATATTTCTGGTAAGCCTGCACACGAAGGTAAACGTGGCTAAAATGAAATTGCAGGAAAAGTTATAATAATTACAGTGCTGGGGGTCCAATACACTAATTTACCTTTTTTGGGTGAAGCAAAGTGAGACTAGGAGTGTAATTGTCAAAATTGTGCAAATTCTCCTCCAAGTTCTACAATTGTATCAATATTAATTTCATGCCCTCACTAAAATATATAGCAATAAAATTCTAGGTGACTGTCTCCCATAAAACTGGAGAGCCAAATCATCATCGTATTCATTTTGTGGTTACCTGTAACGTTTTTAGGCCCTACGCAATGTAATATGCACGCGTGTTTGCCTTGTAATATCAGTTGTTGCAACCACCATTTTAAATCCATCTGGCCAGCCTCCATCACTAATGAGTTCTAGAGTTTACTCACTGTATTCTTAACGGAAAGGAAGGCAAAGACTAATAAAAACATTTCAGGATCTCGTGGGGTTCTTTCTAACACTTCAAATATTCATAATGATAACCTGAAATTATGCATGCGACAGAGAGAGAGAGAGAGAGAGAGGAGAGGAGCGGAGTTCAAAGGTAGTTATAAAATTAAAGAAATGGAGAGAGGACAGACAGAGGGAGAGGGGGAGGGAGGGAGATGGAGAGCTAGATAGATAGAGAGATAGAGCGATAGATAGAGAAAGAGAGAAGAAAAAAGAGGAAGAGACAGATAAATAAACAGATAGACATACAGGCACACAAGATAGGTGGATGAATATGACAGACAGATACAGAGCGAGACAGATGGAGAGACACAGAAAGCATAAAAAGGGAAATAGTTTCCTGTTTTCACGAAATAAGGAGGCCGCTCCTAATATAAGAGAAAACATGTCTTTTTCCCTTGGTACTTACTGCTCTTTCTGGAGATTCTTTTTTCATCTTGCTTTGTCTCTCTCTCTGTCTCTTACTTTCTCTCTCTCTCTCTCTCTCTCTCTGTTTCTTACTTTCTCTCTCTCTCTCTCTCTCTCTCTCTCTCTCTCTCTCTCTCTATCTCTCTCTATCTATCTATCTATCTATCTATCTATCTATCTGTCTATTCCACTTTCTCTCTGTCCCTCTCTCTCTCTCTCTCTCTTTCCCTTTCTTGTCTGGGCTGTGTTTATGTTATTAGAGTTTGTAATTAGATGCATCTTTTAATAAATCTTTTAATGAATTTTATTTCACCAAAAGCTTAAATATCAGTGAATATGTCACCATAGCTAAGGTAAAATAATAATTTATCA
>NC_091588.1:11316863-11329363 GCF_042767895.1 Penaeus vannamei
GAGCGAGATATCAACTGGCTACTCGTTTGCTGGTCGCGGTATATATATATATATATATATATATATATATATATATATATATATATATATATATATATATATATATATATATACATGCATATATATATATATATATATATATATATATATATATATATATATATATATATATATATATATATGAAAGTTGGAATAATGCACTATCGCATTTATATGATAACATATATATATATATATATATATATATATATATATATATATATATATATATACATATATATATTTTTAAAATTATTTTGTGAATAAACTTTTGTTAATGGTTCGAATTGTTTATTTGTTTCCTCAAGGCTTGTAAATCTATATGAATTCAAAAGATCTTGGCATTTACAATATACATATACATGTGTGTATATATATGTATGTATGTATGTATGTATATGTAAATATGTATGTATGTATATATATATATATATATATATATATATATATATATATATATATATACATATATATATATATGTGTGTGTGTGTGTGTGTGTGTGTGTGTGTGTGTGTGTGTGTGTGTGTGTGTGTGTGTGTGTGTGTGTGTGTGTGAGTGTGAGTGTGAGTGTGAGTGTGTGTGTGAGTGTGAGTGTGAGTGTGAGTGTGAGTGTGTGTGTGTGTGTGTATCAGATTTGTTATGCAGTTTTAGGAATAAGATATTGATAGAAGTCTAAGAAACTCGGGACATTCCGTGAAGGGAAAACAAATCTGGCCCAACTTGATTTGGTAATATCTAAAACTATTCATCTAATATCTGTTCAACTTTAAATATTGTTGAAAATTGAAAAACAGATATATAGTTAAACTTTATCTATCAATTAACTTATCAGATTTAAATAATTACTCTTGATATCAGCCAGTATCAAGTTTTCCATACAAACAGGTTATTAACCGATACGACTCCATTATCTTTGGGGTATAAGGCTCATATCCTTCTGTATACTCATAGTACACTAATCTAAGATCCCCTTCTACAATGCCTAACACCTACAATGGCCACATTACTTCACAATTAACCCTTTAACACAATCTATAGAAATACACCTCGCCACGTTGGGAAACATTAAGCAAGCTTGCAGACCAAACTACTCGACAGCCCCATTAATAAAACTTACATTATAATAAATTCTTGCTTCACACTAATATCTGCTTTATGTATAGTCCGTCGCCTGCGAGCGACTATTCAGACAGGATTCAAAACACAGCCCGCTGAACACTATAGCTGTACTCGAAGGAACTGAATAAACCTCTGACCTATATCTCTCTGTACCGTGTTGCAGACCCAACTTATCACCGCTTAACCAACCACACGACACGCGCTATAGATGGTGCAGTAGTAGACTGAACTATCATGCGATGTTCAAAAATTTAATTATCGTTTCTCCCTCAGCAGCCTGTCATTATTTATGAAAAGAAAACACGAGAAAAATGTCCCGCAGAAAGAAACTCTATTCCACGCCAGCGTATTGATGGGCGGACGAAGCTGCAACCATAAGGAGGCCCCTGGAGAGGCAAACAGTTTCTTCTAAGGAGAGGGAGGGAGCACCAATACAGCAACAAGGAGTCGTACACGACCCTGTATATTCTTTTATCGTAATAAATCTCTATTTCAATAAGAGTAAGATGTTAATAACTTTATTTTTTATTAAAACCCGTCACTCTTTTCACCACAGAGAACCAGCTTTAAAAAAAACTATAAAAGAACCAGAAAGGAAATTTCAAAAAAACATAATTATAATAAAGTTATGGCAGCAATTTTTTTTTTCTTAATTAAGACTTTTTAAAATTAAGTTATTTTTATTTTTAAGTATTTTTCTCTCTCTTTAAAGTGAACACATTACTTTAATATATATCTAGAAAGCAGTCATAAGGAATTTCTTTCTCAAAAGAATCAAATAAAAATCTTGAAATGCGTAACATTCACACCTTGCTACCTGTGCTCCTTGGAGCACAGATGTATAATTAGGTGGTTACCACTTTTTCGAGTAGTAGCTGCTGCAGGCTGAGGCAGGGGGCACTCTAGACTGGGCAGTCCTCCCTTTTTTGTGTGGATTTTAATCGTTAAGGGAGTGATACTGCAGCCCTGTTGGAAGGACGAAAGGATGACTTTGTGCCAGTCATGAACAGCCTCAAGGGCACTGTATTTCCTCGGTAGTTATCTAGCCCTCACCCATCATGGGAACCTGAGGGGTGGACCGTTAATCATCCACACTTATTTCATGCTTCCCATGGCCAGTAATGAAGATTTTGTACCCCTACTAGGGGCATTGAGGCTTGCCCCTTTATCAAATAACATCCCTAATCTGACTCCTATGGTTTTCCGACCCCTGACACTCCTTTGACCATGGCTCCGACCACTGATTCTACTCCCTCCTCGACAACACCTACTGTCAGGGGTTTTGTGTTGCCCTGATTTGGTGGATTATGGAGACACAATTCTGTTTCAGCTGTTTATTGATTGGAGGTGGCTGGAAGGTAGCGTGGCGTGGGTTGCTGTGGGCAAGGAAGCCCAAGAGGGGCGCCGAGCGGGGCGCGCGTGGGGGAGCGCCCCCAAGGAGAGGTGTGGTCAGGGCCGTAGGCCCCGGTCAAGTGTGCTGGGTCAACGGTCTTGTGGCTTCGAGCGCTGGTCCCTAGCAGTGGAGACTCGGAAGGGTAACCCTTGTTCCTCAGATCGCTCGGCATACGCTACTAACCGTCGCCCCCGACGGGATGGAGCTGGCTTTCTCTGAAAGAAAGCACACCAGAGGCAGAGACAGGGCGAGAGACAGGAGGGCAAACAGGGGGGAGGGGGGTTGTGTTATAGCAGGGGCCGTAAGATATAATCAAAATATATCACATTGCAATGACAGTGTTCATTCAATTATTTGCATGATTTTTCATTTTATTTTTTCAATAATGCACTGTCCAAAGATAGACAGAGGAACATGCTTAGGGAGACAATTACAATAGTCCGCGAAGACTTGCTTGAGTTGCAATTGTCTCAGATAGCAGGAAATGAAAATCTACAAGAGATAAGCATTGTGCAAAACTACAAAGGAAGCAAAAGGTGTCACAGTCCGCAAGGGCTTGTCTTGAACGACGAACTTCCTTGGAAAAAAAGGAAAAATGCAACAATGCAGAGTTCAGAAGTGTGCAGTGCAATAATGCATACGCTATACGTCTGACTAATAGTGATTGTATCTCATTTCATTGAAGTTGTCTGTCACACGTCACCAACAGCAATTTGAGGCAAAGCAATAATGAAAACAGGTAATGCAGTCCTCATACTTCGGGAGCGACTCATTACATCAAAATATACTTCCTCAAGACAACATTTGCATGGAAAAACGTAATGCAAGATAAGAATACACGGTTGGCGCAAGTCGGTTATCACCCGGAGACAGTACGTATGTAATTCTTGTGCAATTAACGGGTTTCTGCGGGACGATGTGCGCATGTGGCTGCGTGAGTGCGTAGACGAGTTGATTAATTTAATGGGTGGGAGTTATGAAATGAGTAGTCAGAGTATAGCACACGAGAAGAAAATAGAATGTTGATAGATATATTTTAGTTTTTAGAGTCATTAGTAATGTGTTAAAGTAAGGACGAGAATGGGTAAGAAAGGAATAGGATGGCGTGGAAGTTGGAAGAAATAAGCGAAGGGGAGGAGGAGTGGGTGGGCGGGAGGCTGAGGGAAGGATGGGGTGGGGTGGGGTGTAAAAGAGGTATGGGTGAGGATGGGGGTTGGGGTTAGGTATGTAGGCTGGGGTGGTAAAGTGGATTGCACTTAATGAAAATAGTCACCGATCTGACTGCACACACACACACAAAAAAAAAAAATCACACTAATAACAATGAACTTACGTTAATTTTAATATTAATCAACTACTATGTGAAATCATAAAAATGGTACTTTAATTAGTATGTAAAATGAATGAAACGGTGACTGGTTTGGGTCAGCTTCCCTTATCTGACAGCCTAAAGACAACCCTCGTGGTTGTAAGTGATACTTAAAATTAAAATAGATTCCCTGAAGAATAGTGATGAAGGGCCCAACCGTAGAAGTGATATCATCGAACGAACTCATACGCAGAACGCAAATTGGGTATTCCATCTTCTTGGGAAATACCAGCGATAATCTCTCACGTACAGTCGTATAAGAAGGCGCGGCGCGGCGCGTAGATCGCCTCTAGCGATAAGTGTGCAGCTCGGCACATAAAGGACAACTTAATATCAATTACCTTAACCTAATTACATGCTCATACCCAGCTGGGGGTCGTCACCAAGGACCATGTAATAATGATGATAATCATTACAGATAAATGAACATGAATAATTAAAGAAAAAATATATCTATAAAGAAGGCGAATAATTATCGAAACATACTTCGGAATATGCACAAATATACCATAATAATAACGTAAAAACACACGATTTAATTCGTTGAATCATGCTAATATTATTACAGTTCCCAATATATTCATGCAAACCGGAAGTAAATCCATCACTCTATCGTAAATTGGTGTGTTATATAAATTAAATTTCAGAAAAAATGTGGAAAATAGTACCAAGACAGGCCACAAAAGGTCAGATATGTCATTTACTGACAAGAACTGACCATAAATGACCTGAAAAGCTATGTGTGAAGTCACTCGCACTAGAAAACGAATATAACACTTTATGCATAAAAATACTGTTGATATTCATATAAACATACAAATGAGCAAGGCACACTTTTCTTGTATAAATATAGATACGACAAGAAAAAAATATAAAACATTATCACTACAAAAAAATAATTGAATGCTAGTGGCCTGAACAGAAATATTGAAGTAGGTGGAGAGGGAGGGGAGATTAACGGGTAGGGGTTAGGAGGAAGAGAGGGGGTTTAGGATAATGGGGGATGGGGGTAGGTGGGAAGCGTGGGGGAAATGTTTGTTTGTGCATAATTCAACCAAATTATTTAAATATTAAAAAATCTCACAAATGCATTGGTAAACCGAGCCCAAATAAATACACTTTGTAATAATATCCGAGTTGATCGTCGATATGGCGTCGGTTAACGCAGTGAGATAAAACGAGAATAAGAAAAAAAAAGTCAGGAATATGGCAATACTTATAATTCTAGCCACGTGGCCTAGAATGTCCGAAGAACAGATAATAATTTAAAGAAAATGCACGATCTATTTCTCCCACATGAATAAAAGATTTAACCATTATAAGCGATTTATGCTAATTAGGCTAACGTGATCGAGTTTATATTAAAGGAAAAAACACGCCAAAGAAAATGCACTCTCGCCAGTGATAAAATGGGGGATTGATCCCTTAAAAAAAGCGACGATCTACCATGACGAGAAAAATCATAGTAGATAACAGAAAGAAAATGCACTTTGCACGAACACTTTAGATATTTGAAAAAAACAAATCACTGCACTTGTTAAAAAAACGGCATGCACACATAGGCGAAGAAAGGGGAAAGAAAAGGAAATTGCCAATGGTGTACTTACAGTTTTTCGGAGGCTTGTTGTTCGTGTCATCCTGCCGCTTGCCACCAGTTGTCAGGGGCTTTGTGTTGTCCTGATTTGGTGGATTATGGAGACACAATTCTGTTTCAGCTGTTTATTGATAGGAGGTGGCTGGAAGGTAGCGTGGCGCGGGTTGTTGTGGGCAAGGAAGCCCAAGAGGGGCGCCGAGCGGGGCGCGCGTGGGGGAGCGCCCCCAAGGAGAGGTGTGGTCAGGGCCGTGGGCCCCGGTCAAGTGTGCTGGGTCAACTGTCTTGTGGCTTCGAGCGCTGGTCGCGGGTCCCTAGCAGTGGAGACTCGGAAAGGTAACCCTTGTTCCTCAGACCTACTATCAACTTAGCCCATCCTGAATCATCTACCCAGATAACCCTATCTCCATATAACACCCCTCTCTCAGACCTAGTGTCCTTGACCAGATCTTCTACTCAAATACTTCCATTTTCTACATCCCCCTCTTGTTACAACTCTTTAATGTTATTGACCTCCCCAACACATCATAACATCTTTCCATGTACAACTAATGCGGTAACTGGAATCACATAACCTCTCTCCTTCAGAGTTTGGATTCCGTTGTGCCAGAAGCACAGCAGACCCCATTGCTCATTCTGAGACCTATGTTACATCCACATTTGGACGTCATGAAACCATCAACCATATTCTTTGACCTAGAGAAAGCATATGATACTACATGGTGGTATCATATCCTCCAACAACTGTCCTCTCTAGACATACCCAGAAACATGTTTTTTACAAAGTCCTTCCTTTCCAAACGCTCTTTTCAAGTAAAAATTGCATCTTCCACATCATCCTCTTATCCTCACATCGAAGGAATACCACAAGGTAGTGTTCTCAGCACTACCTTATTCCTTACAGCTGTGAACGATATATTAGTATTTCCACCAGGGACCTGATCATCACTTTACGTTGATGACTTAATCATCTATGCCTATACACACCATTTATATCCATACACACTCTCCAACAACTCCTTCAGTCAGTAATATCATCAGCATCTTCCTGGGCTACTAATCATGGCTTTTGTTTCTCCACTATCAAATCCTTTTCTATTCTCTTCTCACGCAAACGTGTAAAACCCTAACCTCCTCTCTACTTACATGGCACACTACTATAATACCGCCCTTCGGGAAAGTTCCTTGGAGTAATTTTTTACTACAAACTATTCTGGCGAGACCATATCCTTTCCATTAAAGAGAAAGATCAATGCTGTTTTTGAATCCTACAAACTCTGTCCACATATCATGTGAATCAGATCATATACTCATCTGTCTCCACCACACTTCTTAATAATCTAAATACAATTCACCATTGTGGTCTCCGCTTAGCCTTAGGGCATTCCGTCCCTCCTCAGTTGAGAGCCTGTACGCGGAGTCAGGCATACCATCTCTCTCTCAACGCCATGCCCTCCCCTCTCTCCAATGTTATGCACGCTTTCACCAACACTCTCTTCAAATTAACTATTAACCTTTGCCTCATCTCCCCGTTTACCAACTTTCACCATCCACATGAATACTCTCCTTTCCCATTCTGCCTTTCCAATTTTCCAACCTCTCCCCTTCTGTCCATTCAGTTCCAGCATGACATATAACTTACCCCCACATTTGCTCTTCTTTGTTTCCTGACCCACCAAAGTCAGATATACCTCCTTCTGTTCTACCCATCCACTTTCCTAACCATGTTCTATTCATTCCCTTAGTATAAACATTTACACTGATGGCTCCAAAACGACCTCTGGAGCAGGTTTTGCAGTCATTTTCCCAACCTACACATTCATATACCCCTTACCTCTAAAATCTAGTGTTCTCACTACTGAATTGTATGCAATTCTTTTCGCCTTAAAGCGTATATACTCTCTCTCTTCCTCCTCTTTCACTATTTTTACTGACTTGAAACTATCTCTCATAAAGTCCATAGACTTAACAACCCCGTAACTGCAAGATCCAGGACTGGTTGTTTTACCTGTATACATGATAAAAAACTATTAGGTTTTGCTGGGTGCCTAGCCATATAGGAATCCCAAGCAATGAAAGAGCAAATACCCTAGCACACTCAGCCACTATGTCCACACCACACAATCCCAGTCTCTCACATATCCCAGCCATGGATTATTACCCTCATTCTAAAACTTTTCTTTATTCAAGATGGCAAACCTTCTGGACAGGTCTTGCCACTAATTAATTACATTCCATAAAACCAACAATCTCCTCCTGGTCAACTTTCATAAAAACAGACGCTGGGAGACGTCCGATGGCCGGCCCACGTATCGGCCATACACGCCTTACTCGTACCTCATGTCATGATCTGATCCAACCCTATGTTCATTATGCAATGTTTCAATTTCAGTCTCATACATCCTGTTGTCCTTTCCACATTTCACCACAATCTGTATTACTGCTTTTCTTCACCTATTTTCCTTACACCAACCTCCCAACCTATCAGACATCCTGATGGAATCCCATACTTTCTGCATTGAAACCTTTTCTCCTTCCTCAGAAACACATATTCTTCACTTGATCTAATCCTCTACAATTTATCCCTAATCTAACCCAATCGCTCACCCCCTCTACCTCTACCCATATAACACCTAACTAATAACTCATCTCTATCGTTACCCTTTCCGATACTGTAACTCCTATAGTGCTGCATGACCTTCGATGTCTAGCACATTAATTTTGCTTGCTGATGCACCTGAAAGGGTAAAGTGATGTACTTGGAAAGGAATATTTATATTATAAAATAGCCTTATCTGAAATTCTACACTACTTACATCACATCATTCGTGCATAATCTTTCCCTCTTTTCCACAATTCTCTCACACATTGACTTCTCCCAAATTACACCTCGTTCCCGTACGTATTAAACGGGTGGTGGCAGTGAGCACTATTATTTTACATTTCTGTACAGTGAGGCATGATAATGAATGTTTAAGTGAAGATATGTATGCTACAGTACCAGTAATGGGATTTGTTTTCCCACCAAGTTCCTGCCGCCGAACAAACCAGTAGCAAAAACGACGCATCAACACACAATCACTTTAAAAAAGAAGTGTACCGTGTGTCCGCAAACATTTACACTGCCACAGAATAGCTAATTAATGAAATTATGGGCATCCTTAAATGGAGCCACGCTGTAACATGGGCTAGGGTCACAAGATTTAGACCCCAAAGTGGGACCTCTTAACTCAGACAGAGGCCCTTTATGTCAAATACAAGGCTTCAAATAGGGCTCTTTATCTCAAACAAGTTCGATTCATCATTTAGCAATGCGAAATATCAAAACATCATAATCATTTTTCATATAATTAGTATATATGAGTAAAGAAAATACATAAATATACGTGTGTGTGTGTGTGTGTGTGTGAACGACATGCGTCACACTATGATGGTTCCCACTTTGCACCCCTGTACCCAGCAGCTGCCTTCCTCTTTCAACGGATGCAAATATTTGCTTACTTTCACTTCTGACACTTTTGCAGTGTAAACAAGCATATGCCCACACAGGGAGTCGCTGCATAAATTTCTGTCTCTCTGTCTGACGTCTCGTCAGACAGAGAGACAGGAACAGAAACTGTCTCGCTCGGCAATCGGGGCACGGGTTTCTCATCGACTTTCACATATACCTCCCTCAATAAACCAGCAAGCAAAGATTCGCCTCTCTTAACGCCAAGCCATCACTACCAAGTCTTATTCTAATCCACACCACCTACACCATGTCTGCCCCACTACAATGTGCTGACTACTCACTCTTGTGCTATCCTCCTGACGAACTCGCTGAAGATGTATTCTTGCACTCTACAATGCCACACTTGCCAATCCGGCCCACCTGCCTTGCCTACTCTTAGCGATATTCGCGAAAACAATCATGAAGGCGCCTTTCTACTCGGCGCCACCGATACTTCCTCGCTACTATCAGAAGTAAGTGTACCTCATTAGTGCCAGATTAACCATTGCCCTCTCTCTACCTACCCACACCTTACATTGAGTTGTCTCTTTTCCTAACGAACACACATTACTAACTCTATATTACAAAACTTTTCACTGTTAATTATTGTTTTAACTATAAAAATAAACGCTTTGATCAGACTCGTGAAAACTCTCACCTCGCACTGTATTTCCCTGCCTTAAGACCGACCCGCGAAATAACCCCCTTTCCCTACTCATTTCATAAAAAAATAAATGAAAATAAATCGGATGGAAATAACATTGATTCTTTTTGCAAAATATAGAGTGTAGAATTGCGCTTCCTTTCATATATAATTTGACCTCGCATCCCCATAGGGGGGGGGGGTCAAAAAAAGTTTTAAAAAATTACCCTTTTCCCCTCTTCTTCGGTACATGATGTGGCCCACAGTTTTGTTTCCTGAACAATCCAAAAAAAAAATTATGTGTTAGATATATCCTAGCCTAAGGCCGTGTAACCAGTCCGATTTTTTAATTTCCTTTTTTTTCTTTTTTTTTTGTGGCGGGGGACTGGTTGATATAGTGAAGAAGTATTTACATTTTTTGATTAAGGTCAAAATTTAAAAATCAGACTATTACACGACCTCAGGGTTCCGAGGCTCTAGCGAAAGCAACAAACTACACTTGAATCGCACGAAAATTAGAAAGAATGGAGATATGGCGCATTGTATTTTGGCAGCTTGCCATAGTTCGTTATCTCTGTTACTTTTCTCCAAATCTAACGATGTTATATATATATATATATATATATATATATATATATATATATATATATATATATATATATATATATATATATATATAACTTATTTAGTGTACTTTGCGATGCAATGATTACAAAGTCAATTGGAATAATCATTTTCAATAGGGACGCTTTCGTATAAAGGTATGTAACTTTTTAATTTGTTTGTTGGATATAAAAGTAGATATTTTTGTCTGATAAGTTTAATAAATGCATTATACCATAGACATAATTAGTCTAAACCAGATAAAAAAAACATTTTATTTCTTTCTTTCTTTTTTTTTATTTTTTATTTTGAAAGAAAATGGAGAACTGTGGATGACAATATCAGTACAAAACATCCTAGTTATAAAGACCTAGCATGAATACAACATGGCAGTTCAATTTTGCAAATTTTAAAAGCATATGAATTTGTTACATGGAATTGGAGAACTTACCGAAGTCGTTGAACTTTTCCCATGCTCCACAAAGGAGGGGAGGAGGGGGCAATGGTCACTGGGTGCTTATAATTTTTGAAGAGGATCAGATGCTCATAAACACACACATAAAGTATAATAATAATAATAATAATAATAATAATAATAATAATAATAATAATTCTCATTTAGTAGGCCTATATCGACATTTATATCAAAAGGAATAAAATATATTAGTTACCCTATAAACCGTTTTCTTTGATAGCTGTTAAGATTAGCAGATTGCAAAGGGAAATGAGTGTAGAGTTGTTGATTAGCCATTTGCACCCATTATCTCTAATAAGAAGTGCATAAATTCATGCAGACGCCTAGGTGTGGTTGGATATTTGCGAATTTATGGTACCTAAGACCTAAAGGTAATGTCTAAATGTATTATTTTTTATCGGGAACGCACGAAACGGATGCGATAGCTTTTTCAACTCTAGACGAAGACTGCGCACTAAATCGAGTTCAAAATTCCATATAATTTTTATTTCAGAGCGACCAATTTCAAATCAAATCAAATTTACCGATGCCATAATGTACCGACCGTTGAGCGAAATGTACCGGATATATTACTTATACGGTTATTTTCAAACATAGGTGCTTCGTACGCGGTATACCTAAAGATTACTTCGTAATCTATAACAAATTAGCAGGGAGTCTCGATCGAAGCATATTTCGTGTAAGAGGACGCAAAACTTAGTTATCAGTTATATATTTCCCAAAATATTTCGTCAAAAATCACGGTGATATATATTTTTTTCTGATATTAGTATAAAAGTATTCTTTGAACATTCACGAACTCGTATCTATGCGCAATGTCATAATCAAATGTCGTATGCACGATTGTAATAAACAAATGGCAACATAGGTGTACCTGGCCGTTAATTAGCGGTGTACCTACCCAGGTGTTTAGTGGGTCACGTGTTCGCTGTCCGGGAATTAGCCATAGCAGGGCTTCAAACCTTATTTGGTAGTTTCGTCATCCATGTACCTATACTGTACTCGCTCGGTACGGTCGCGCTTATTTGTCTTTTTTCTCAATCATTACTGTTCTTTTATTGTGCAGTGCAGTATATATATATATATATATATATATATATATATATATATATATATATATATATATATACATATATATATATATATATATATATATATATATATATATATATATATATATATATATATATATATATATATATATGTGTGTGTGTGTGTGTGTGTGTGTGTGTGTGTGTGTGTGTGTGTGTGTATGTGTGTTTGTGTGTGTGTGTGTATGTGTGTGTGTGTGTGTGTGTGTGTATACATATATATATATATATATATATATATATATATATATATATATATATATATATATATATATGTGTGTATCTATATTTTTTTTCTTCTTCTTTAGAGTAAATAACTACTTGTCAATCTATTCAATTATTATTGTTTGTCCTGCGTATATTATTCATGTTTATTACGTTACTTCGTTACTGCCTGAATTTCACTTGCATTCTGTGATTTTATACATATCGTTGTGTTCTTTTGAAATCGCTAACCGTTCCCGTATTCGGACATACCTGTTGATTACCTGCTTTACTCACCTACTTGACTACTAGGAAGTTGACTCTAGGATTATGCATTATGCTTTGACTTAAAACTGAATCTAATTCGTCTTCTCAAGTTCGATAACTTGCCCTCAGTAATGCTGGAATTTATGCTACCTTAGTTTTAAGGTATTGGTGAATATAGAACATGTAAGTAACTGACGGAGTCGATTCTGTTGCAA
>NC_091588.1:11334363-11356863 GCF_042767895.1 Penaeus vannamei
TGTGCGAGCACGTCGTTTCGATTCCTCTGCACACTAGTTTGATTTGCAACTTTTTTATAACTTAGTGACCCATAAATCAACTTTAAGTGTGGAATAGAAAAGAAAACTTTTATGATCCACTGATTTTCATAGAAAATGGACGCCTACATGTACTATTTCTTATTAAAAATCTGGCTTGAGAATTAATCAAAAGTATTTTTTTTTTTAAACGTAACAGTATTATCATATACCAAAATGTATCAACCCACCAGCATTATGACTGACCCAAGAGAAAGGTACCATACCTTGGACCTTTAAGTCTTGCCATCCGCTAACCGTCAGGCGGGATGTTGCAGCATCCTTTCCTCCAAACCAAATTCAACGTTCTCGCAAACAGCTGTAGTGCCTCTGCAATCAAAATTATATTTAAACTTTGTATGCTTATTCAACTCTCCTAGATGTAACAATACTGGGTGCACTGGATCCACTTCACGTTGGTTCATACACATATAACTATGTGCGTGTGGGTGTTTATCTGCCTGTCAGTCTGTCTGCTTGCCTATCTGTCTATCAAACTATTTATTTCTGCAGTAAAAAAATATATATATGAATAAGAATGAATTTCCTCACAGTGTAAGAGATACTTTTGCTACATAAAGAATCATTCTCACGCATACCTTTCTACATAGTCCATAGTATTTTCTTTCTCTCTCTCTCTCTCTTTGTATATAGATAGACAGATATGAATTCGTCTATACGTCAAATCACCCCCCCCCCCCCCGACACAGCAATCACCCCACTGACGCACATCCCTCGACCATAAAATCAAGCAGCACAAAACGCCCCACGACCACACACCACGTCTCTCCCCACGACCCAACTCCTCTTACGTACGACCTGTCCCCCTCTCGAGCTGGTCTTTCCCCCCTCCGCTCTTATTTAAAGCCTTTATAATAAAAAAGAGTGTTCTGAGGGGAGCGCGGGTCCTTTGTATACAAGCTTTTATGGCGTCGCATTACGGCTTTCGCCCTCGCAGCAGGTGAGAACTTTTTGCCGGCCGGAGGAGGGGAGGCGGGGGGAGGGGGGGCTGAGGGAAGTACATCTGCGGATATTTACATGGAGGTTGACTTTTCGTCTCTTGTTTTGTTTCTGTCTGTGGTGTGTGTGTGTGTGTAAATTCATTGTATGTTCCAGTTTGATTTTAATTCCACCTTTCATTTCTGTTTATCTTTGCGCAGGTTCCTGGTTTCTGCGTGTCAGCGTCACATCAGAAACCATCTATTCAATATCCAGCTTCTTATTTTCGTCTCTCCGGCTTTTTTCCTCTTTCACTCAAGTATGCAATGACGCAAACAGACCAAGCTAATGATCTCACAACAGCTCTGAACTTCCAATTCGCATGACAAACCTAGACATCTGTACACACTGATACGAGTCTAAAGTCACACATGTGGATTTAGTTACTCAAAAGGACTCTATCTACCCTATCCCACACTAGACATCTTGGCTTTATAAACTAACGGATTATTTTTCATCAGGAAAGAGTAAATATTAGCAAGCTGCGGCATCTTCAGTCATCGACACTTTGCACGTTAACTTTGGCAAGTGGTTCCCACATTATAATATTTCCTAATACTGGAGGGCGATGAACACACAAACAATATAGTACACAGCTTCTTACTATGAGTAGTAGTCCTACCAAAGAAGCAACCAAAAGATAAAGCCATTACCTTTGGTCTAAAATCTAGAAAAAAAACAGCAGACCTAATAAAATGATAACATGACATGATTATGATGACAATATTGCTCAAAACTAACGGGAAAATGCTGCATCAGAAGCTAAAGAACTGATACAACACTCGACACAACCAAGGAATCTAACCATAGAAACAATACATTAAAACGAATGTTGCAAGATTAGCCGTGGACTGTGCGGCAGTTAACTGTTGTAGCATTTGTATGGAGTAGATTGAAAACACGTTGTTCGAGGTATAACGGCCACACAAAGCGACGACGACGATACACTCGCGAAGACACTCACTCACCTGCTCGTCCAACCATACACACATTAACGCACGCACATGCACTGAAACACACACACACACAAATACACTCACGCACACACACACAAACAAACAAACAAACACACACACATACACACATACACACACATACACACGCACACACACACACACACACACACACACACACACACACACACACACACACACACACACACACACACACAAACAGATACGCACATCCACACATACTCACTTTTAAAACTACGAATAGTGACCTCCGGAATAAAACAGAAAATTCTTCATTTATTAACGCAGCTTCACTTGGCAAAACCTGCCGAGGAACCGCGACAGATAAAGCCTATAATGTGCACGCCGACGCACGACACCAAGAGAGGCAAGAACAGTGCATGATATTTAGGCGACTAGCAGGTACCTTGATTTTAGGGTTTAATTATGGTTCACATTCATTGAGTCACAGCCGTTCGTGCAGACGTGCTTTCAGAAATTGCTCTGTGGGGAACATATCAGTTTGTCAACGCATTTTATTAAGAGTCCCTCCTTGTGCGATAATTCTGTCTCTTTCTTCGTCCTCTTTCTCTTTCTTCTTGTTTTCTTTCTCTTTTTTCTATTTTACCTTCTTTCCTCTTTTTTTGTCCCTTGTTGTCTTTTCTTTATTACATTTTTTTTTAATTGATTTTTTCTTCCTCGTTAGCTCTTCCTCCTGTGTTATTCTTATTTTTTCTTCCTTGTGCCTCCTCACCTCCCCTCCCCCTCTTTCTTTCTTCTACCAGCTCCCGACACAACATCCCTCTGCTCCTCATGCCTCCGCCCTCACCATAGCCGTCCCTCTGACACTCCATATCAACATCTTAGTCACATGAATACCTTTCATACCTTTACTACTAACAAGATTTTCCATGGCTATTCCCCTCAAACGTTTGTACCGTCGCTTCAGTTACTACATGAGTTACTGGTATTGCAGTCATGCAATACCAGTGTATAATCTTGTACTTGGCCACAAATATCCGTCATCAGTATTTGGCTTTACAGATGAGCATATAGTGCAATTTTACCGTTTCCTTTTCTTATTCTTTTTTCTTTAGCAAACTGCTCGGACAAGATTTTCCGTGCCATTGTTCTGTCTTAAGTCTACTTTTAAAAGAAACTGAATTAGAAAACTATTATTCTATTTTCTGTGACGCCACTGGAACTGAAAACAATCATTATAAAAGTTATAAATGAATGAATATACTTTCATTTCTCATTTCCACCCCCACCAAACATGTTCTTAGTTTACGCCATACGTCCGTTATGTATAAATATATGAAACATATTTATTTAATGAATAATTATATGGATATCAGAAATCCTCTCTGAAATCCTCTCTGTAATTAGTATGTTATGTTTGTTGTTTGCAAGGACTGCATGTGGTTCTCCGTGTTCAAGCCATGTATCACGAGCTCTCTATGTTTAGTCATGAATGTTAGTTTTAGAAAGTTGACGAATGACTGACGCGAATATTAATCAACAAATTAATTGTTTGGCACTGCTTCAGTATTATCATAATGGAATATCAAATAAACGTAAATATCCAAACATTTTTTATCCCGGAAAGCTCGACAGCTATGAAAAACAGAAACGATCTAAACATCCTTTTCTTACCTATGTGCTGAACGAACTCCTTTCCTTGCTCAAAAGCAACATCACACCTGCTCTTTGCCACGATAAGCCATTTCCCCGACAGCGCGCACCAGCAGTATTGCCAGAATATTAGCGAGCGGAGGTGAGATATGGGTCTGAGCTAGTAATACCGTGCCAGACGCTGCTACTGTTACGTGACGTGGGTGCAGAGTGGGGAGACTAAGGGAGTATTTGTCTGTCTGTCTGCCGGGCTGCGTTGTCTCAAGCTGCGTCTGCTTGGCTGTTTCACTCTATCTATTCATGTCTTGGCCGTTCCTCGGGAGTGTCTGTACCGAGAGAGCTCTTTCTGAAATCCTGCATCCCTCTCCTTATGTCTGGCCGGGTCTTTCAAGCCGCGTTTATCTGGTGTTGACTGCGCTTTGGGAGGAAATTCGCTCAGCCCAGGTTTCGCGTCTTGGGTGGACGGCAGTTGGAGGAGGACTCCGAGGGTGAGGCAGCGTGAGGGCGTGAGGTGCGGAGGGAGGAGAGCAATTTTTTTTTTTTAGGAATATATAAAAAGAGCAAAAACATATTTGTTATCTGCGTATGACAGAGTGAGAACAAATACATTGAAACATATAACTGACAAAAATGTATTTTTATCGTTGTATGACAGAGGGAGAGCAAATGTTTTGGAATATATCAAACTAGTAAAAATGCGTTTCCTATTTTCGTATGTATTAAATATGCATTTGTACTAAATATTTTTGTTATATGGATAGGATACAGGGAAGATTTTTTTTAGAAATATAAAGTGTACATTTTATTTCTTACCTACGCATGACAGAAGAAGAATTTTTGTTTGAAAATATGTGAAAGAGTAAGAATATTTGTCATCTGCGTATAACAGAGGAAGAACAAATGTTTAGAAGCATATAAAAATAGAAAAAAACTGCTTTGTGAAGTGTTTGTGTTGCGATATCACACGTCAGATTTTCATTAGAAACAAAAAACAAGAATATCAACATAGAAATGTGGAAGTAACTTTAATTATCATAGACAGTGATTAGACAGCGTGTCATAATTCATGGAATTTCGATGTTATTACGTCAGACTGAGAGTCAGCCTTGAGCTCTACGAATAATTTATCCCGCAAGTATTGGAAAGGGAAAGGTTGCCGGAGTGGCCTGCATTCTCTCTGTCTATCTATCTGTCTGTCCATCAAGCTCTCTGTCCATTTGTCTGTCTGCAGATCTATCTCTCTATTCATCAACCTTTCTATCTGTCGAATTTTCTCTCTCTCTCTCTTTCTGTCTTTCTCCCTCTTTCTCTCTCTCCCTCTCTCTTTCTTCCTTTCTCCCTTTCTCTCTCTCTCTCTCTCTCTCTCTCTCTCTCTCTCTCTCTCTCTCTCTCTCTCTCTCTCTCTCTCTCTCTCTCTCTCCTTTTCCCTCTCCCTCTCCTCTCTCTCTCTCTCTCTCTCTCTCTCTCTCTCTCTCTCTCTCTCTCTCTCTCTCTCTCTCTCTCTCTCTCTCTCTCTCTCTCTCTCTCTCTCTTTCTGTGTGTGTGTGTCTATTATATATATATATATATATATATATATATATATATATATATATATATATATATATATATATATATATATATATATATACATATATATGTATGTATATATATACATATATATATATATATATATATATATATATATATATATATATATATATATATATATATGTATGTATGTATGTATGAATATAAATATATATATATATATATATATATATATATATATATATAAAAATATATATATATATATATATATATATATATATATATATATATACATATACACATATATATCGAATGTATTTTAATTTTTGTTACTATTTTACATTATGTATTAGTTCTAAATAGCTTATTTCCTTACAGTGATTTGCCTTTAGTCTACGAAAGAGAACATGATATAAAATGTTGTTTGCCATAAATCTATAATTTCTACGATGGGCTTTTGCTTTGTTTTTGTTTTAAGAAAATATTGTGGAGGTTCTTCAAACCTCGCCTCTGAGAGACGTAGCAGAATCCAGAAGGGGTGTCCAGATGATCTCCATTTCCCCTGCGTGGGACACTATTTTTTTTATTGTTTTTACCCCTGCTCGTTTTTAGTTAAGTTATCCCTATTTTAGCTCCATTTTCTAAGTTGTGTTGATCACGTTTTCTTAGTTTGTTTCGTTCTTTCAAGTAATGACTGATATCTTTTATTGTTTAAGTTTTAAAGTTTACTGCCTTAATATTTTATTTATTGCTTTTAATCAATTTGACCGTCATTTTAATTGTTCATTTTAAGATTAAGATTTATTTTTTCGTATTCTTATTTTATCGATTTGTTCCTTTTATAGATGAGCATGACGGGGTTTGTCCTTTTTATTTTGTAAACTTGTCTTTTTATTATATGTATTTGTATTTTGGTTTTATGATTTTACTCTGTAATTGATTTTATTCATGTTTTACGTTTTTCAAATCGTCCTTTTAGCTTTTTAGGGATGTCAATGATGTTTGTACTTTTTAAGATGCTTTATGTTTCAATGGTTTTAATTATTTGTCTTAATCTTTTTATGTTTTTATCATCCCTGGTTGTTTTTATATGTACCTTAAATTTTTCACATTTTAATTATGTTTTATTTAGAAGTTATTGAAAATGAAGGCAGTGACGTCAGCAAGACGTCCGCATAAATACGGATCCGCCATAACAATAAAAAGAGATCTATCTGAACCTGTGTTTGTGTCACCCCTTTCTGGGTTTACTTCAGCCTGAGACGTTAGCAGAACAAAGGTTGTACTGAGCATACTTCCTGTTACTTGCCTAGGGTACTTGCTGGACGTTGTCTTATTTATTTATGTGTTTTTATGTGTTTCATTGTTTTCAAGTGTTTTTTTACGTATTTTTACACGAATCCCTTCTGGATTCGTCTTTTCTCGTTTTGCTTTTAACGTCAGTTCCTTTTAAGTATCGTTTTTGATATTTTAGTCCTATTTTAATAAGTTACCGTACGTTTTCTTTTCTTATCTTGGTGTTTTTTAAGTAAAGTAACGTAATTTTAGTGTGTGAGTTCTTGTTTTACCTTTTAAGCCTTAAGCAGTTTTAGTGTTTCAATATTTTATTTCTTTTGCATATTTTATATAATAGGCTGAGTCACAAGGACTTTTAGTAATATTTCTCCGCTCTGGGTTCACGTCACACCTGCGTATGATCCTGGGTCAGTGCCCGCTACCATTTCACAGGCCCAGGATCTGTTTTAACTTGTTCAGGGGCGTGAACGGGACCTCCATTTGCGTCCCTAAGCCGTTCCTGCTTCATGGGAGGCTTCAGCTCGCTTCACGAAGCTGGGGTTTAAGTCGGGCTCCTCATTATAGATTGACTTGCATACTTACATATTTGGTGGCTAGCGGTGAAATGTACCTTTTATGAACTATACCAGGAGAATATTACGGAGTTCCTTGTAGGCTGGTAGCCTGAGAACGTCCGGCACAATCAGTTCTTTCCTGTTAGGATATTTTATGCACGTTCATTGTACCTCCTACGTGAGTTTTGGGAGAGCCACTTCGCCATGTATTATGTGTCTTTTGTTTTCTCTTTCAGTGGTATTTTAAATGTGTAGTTTTCAAGAGATTTTTTTTTTCTTGCAGCATAATTCTCTTCTCTTGCAGTTAGATTTATGTGTCTTAATGCCCGCTCGCCCAGCTAGGCTTATTTTGTGGCTCTCGTCAGTTTTAGGGACACTGTATGTTTCTCTTTTTACATGTATAATTTTCCTTTGGCAGCTCCATGGATCATACAGTGACTTGTGTGTTACGGTGTGTTACAGTGATTTTTGTGTAATATAGTGACTGAAACAGTGCAGTGATTTTGATGAAGGGTGCAGTAACGTGTTAAAGTGTGTAGTGACATTGAAAAAGTGCAGTAACGGGTTTGTGAACAGTATAACCAGTCTATGAACAGTGAAAAGTGTTTAACAACAGACCTTTTTTTTAAGTGTAATACAAGCAGACATTGCTCAGCTTTTAAGAACAGTGCCGAGTGGTTAATGAACAGTGCTGAAGTTTTGTGAACGGTGTCAAACGTATGTGAACAGTGGCAAGGGTGTGAACAGTGAAGTCTATGAACAGTCAGGTGATATTCGAACAGTGCTTGCTAAGTGTTTGTGGACGATAGTTTTCGAAGTGCCTCTTGACTGTATTTGTGGTGCATTGTGTGCAGGATGCCCAAAGGCAAGAACACAGGAATTCGTAGGAATTTACGATCCTCCAGCCACCCTAGTTCCCGTGACCGTTCTCCGGCAACAGGCTTATCTATCTCTGTCGATCAGCTCCCCATAGTCGTAGGTGGTTCGAATCCAGAGGTACAGGAAGCAGTGAGAGCCATGGAGGGAGAGGTTAGTGTGCTGGTCCAAATCCTCGACAAAATCGAAGCCTTATCAAGTGAGCTCGGTGAAGTCAAGGCACAGACACAGCAGTTCAATGAAAGGCTCGCCCGGCAGGAAGAAGCTGTGTCCAGACCCCGACAGGTAGAAGCAGAGGTCGAAGTTCTTCAACCCCAGGAACCTTCTGCTGGTACCCGAAGGGATGAGGAAATAGAGGAACTACGGCGGCAGTTACATGAAAAGGAAGAAGAACTTCAAAGGGAGAAACAGCGCAATAGGGAGAGACGTAACTTGCAGCCTCCAGAAACGCAGCTCTGATTCTCAGAGAACCCCGAAGACTACGTCCAGAGGCCGACTTCTGCTCGGCTTCCTCCAGAGCCACGACCACGCAGCTCCCCAGAGTATGCTGATCCTCGACTGCCGCAGAGAACACCGCAACTAACAGCTGCAGCACAACGTGGGTCCTCGCATGACAGCTCTACATCTCGAGCCCTTACTCCAGCTGTGTCCTATGTTGTAGCTCGGGAGTCGGTTCCCCATTTTAAAGGAGACACCTCAGCATCCCAGCCGCTGAAAAGGAACCAGGATGTGGAGGCCTGGATTCGCTCCATAGAGAACATCGTGAAACCACCTACTGACGAGGCTTACATCCAGGCTGCACGAGCGAACTGTCGAGGCCCCGCAGAGCTTATAATAAACTCTCCCCTGTTTGACTTCATCTGTGACTGGGAGACATTTAAGGCCTCTCTACGCACCAAGTTTAGGGGAACTTACACGTCTGCTGATTTTTACAAGGTGCTTTTTGAAAACAGGATGTCTTCAGTGCAGGCTCCCATGGATTTTTATCTCCAGTTAGAAGGTCACGTCTACCAGGGGTATCGCGACCATTGAGAAGCAATAGGTGATCCCTCTGAGCTTGTTCGTCGGGTTTTCCTCTCCGGCATTCCATCATGGCTTAGGGATTTCTTGGCAGTTAAAGATGACTGCTCCCCCATGCAGCTTGCGGAAACAGCCCAGAGGATATGGAACTCCAGGAACGGGATCAGGCATGAATAAGTTACACGACAGCAGCCTCCAAATGAGTTTCGCCTGGATGATGACCGTGACCACCGCCACTATCCTGATCGCCCACCCAGAGCTCGGGACTTGTATGCTTGCCCTATAGCTGCACAGGTGGACAGAGTGAAGACCCCACAGCTTATTCCACCTCGTGATCCCTGGTGTAGCTTCCATGGAACAGCCACTCACAACACCTCTGAGTGCCGAGCAGCTTCTTATGTGACTTCTGCGCGAAACCAACCCCATCCTTCCAGAGACATCACCTGCTACCGTTGCCGAAGATCTGGGCACATGGCTAGACAATGTCCCTTTCCAAGTGGCCAGCAAGGAGAAGCTCCCATTCCAGCTGGCAGAGTTCCAGAAGGGGGCAGTAACTTCCGCCGGTACGCAGACAGAAACCACAATGTCTCAGATAGCCATGTTGAGTTCCCTCGGGTTGTCAGGACGGCCTCTCGTGGAACTCAATATTAATGGTAAGACAACCCTGTGCTTCATTGACACTGGATCTGAAGCCACCTTGATCAAGCCAAGTGCTGTAGCCATGATCGTGTCCCACCAAAAGCATCAGCACAAGACGTCTACCAAGTTTCTCCTAGGAGTCACAGGGCAACCACTCCAAGTATCAACTGAGGTGACACTCCACTTTCAAATGGCTGTGGATTCTGTCATTGTTCATCAGGCCAGTGTAGTTGACGTCTCCTTCCCAGGTGACATACTTATTGGGATGGATCTCCTCAGACGGTTGGACTTCACTTTCTCCTCAGAAGCGTCAACTGGGAATGCCACCATTACTCTGCAGGGACACAAGTTCTCAGTAGTATATACTGATGTGGAGTCTCTCAAGATCTGTTGCATCAAACCCCTGCCACCTACAGAAGATGCCAGTGAAGATGCACCAGTTTCTGCCCAAGATCCTCAGACCGTTGCAGCAGTGCATCTTGTTCACCGTGCAAGTATTGCAGCTCATAGTGGCTGCTTTGTTGAAGGCTGTGTTTCGCGGAACGGACCAACAGATGGCGATATCCTTGTAGTTCCAGCTATGCCGAAAGGACTTCTTTTACCTCATGCTGTTACAAAGGTGAAAGATCGTCGGTGCTCTGTGTGGGTAGTGAATGCGACTCCAAAACCGATGGTTTTACATAATGGAACACGCCTTGGGAAGGCAGAGCAGGTAGAAGCCATTTACACCAATGACCCATCTCAACAACTGCCCAAGATGCCTGAGGAAGTCGTCGCCAGGTCCAACTACTATCCTGCCGAGCCTGATTCCCTTGAGGATGGAGAAACCTTTGACTTTGAGTGGGAAGAAGATTGCTTTAACCGACAATATGGAGTCGAAGACTTCGGCTATGATGTTGAGCTGGAGGTTGAACACATGGAGCTGCTGCCCTCTATTGCCATTGCTGTCTGTGAAGCTGCCGAACTCCTGGAACACGGTCCAAGCCTGGATGACCACCCGATGCCAGATCTCGGCCACCTTGAAGACCCCCAACGCCATCAGCTGACTGAGCTGCTTTGTCGATTTAAGGGGCTCTTTGATGGTGGTGAGGAAGCTGTAGGTCTTGTACCTGGAATCAAGCATCAGATTGACACAGGAGATGCCAAGCCTGTTTGCATCCGACAGTGGCGATTACCCCATTCAACACGGCAAGTTATTTGTGAGCAGTATGACTCTATGCTTCGCTCAGGGGTCATTGAAGAATCCACATCCCCCTGGATGAGCCCTGTTGTGCTGGTTAAGAAGAAGGGAGGAGCTCTCAGGTTCTGTGTTGATTACCGTGGCCTGAACGCAGTGACCAAGGGTGATATGTGTCCTCTGCCTCTTATCAGCGAACTCATCGATGAACTGGGCCCAAAGAACATCTTTACCACCTTAGATGCCCGCGCTGCATACTGGAGTGTGGAATTGGAAGAAGAGGATCGACCAAAGACGGCATTTTCAGATGGCTACCGACTCTTCCAGTTCTGCCGTCTTTCTTTTGGTTTATCAACAGCTCCAACCACGTTCCAGAGGACTATGAATGTCGTCTTGTCGTCGGTACTGGGACGTCATACGTTAGCCTACTTAGATGACGTCATCATTTACAGCCACAACTTCGACCAACACCTCCAAGATCTAGACGAGACCTTGCAGTTGCTGTCATTGGCCGGCCTGAAACTTAACATGGACAAGTGCCAGTTTGCAGCCACGACCATAGATTTCCTCGGCTTCACAATTTCCCCTGATGGAGTCTCCCCAAACAAGGATAAGGTTTTGGCTATCTCTAACACCTCACCACCACGTACAGTTAGAGAAGTTCGTCGTTTCCTAGGAGCAACAGGATTTTTCAGGAAACATGTTCCAGGATATGCAACCTTAGCATCACCATTGCATCTGTTGCTGAAAAAGGATCAAGCTTGGACCTGGGGACCCGAACAACAAGCCGCGTTTGAAACTTTGAAAGAGAGGCTGACATCTGTTCCAGTCTTATGCCAGCCTGACTTCTCCAAGGGATTCTAACTTCACACTGATGCCTCTAGTATTGCACTTGGGGCCTGTCTCATGCAGAGAGATGATGACCAGACACCGCATGCAGTTGCCTATTTCAGCAGAAAGCTCCGTGATGCAGAAACTCGCTATCCAGCCATCGACTTAGAGGCTCTAGCTGTTGTGGAAGGAGTCCGGGTCCTTCGATTCCTATCTTTATGGAAGGCGCTTCACCGTGTACACCGACCACCGCCCCTTAGTGTATGTGTTCAACAGGAAGACCAAGTCTCCTAGGATGACAAGATTCGCCCATGGCTTGTCTTTCTATGATTTTAGCATCAGGTACAAAGAGGGCCCCACCAATAAAGTGCCAGACTTGCTCTCCAGACAAGTTGCAAAGCTGACAATAACAGAGCTCTCTCCTGAAAGCCTTGCAGAAGAGCAGAAAGCAGATCCTCAGCTTGCAGAGATTTGCAGTTATTTGGAAGGGGGAAACCTGCTAAGAAGATTCCTCTTCCTCTTGCTGACTTTGAATTGAAGGAAGGCGTCCTCTACCGGTTGAAGAATCTACCAGATCGGATTGTATACCAATTAGCAGTTCCAGTAACTCTACGAAATTCGGCATTAAAAGCATCACATCTTCCTCCACTTGCTTCTCATCCAGGCATCCATCGAACATTTCAAAATGCAAGATCAATGTTCTAAGGGCCAAAAATGCTGAAAGATGTACGACAGTATGTAGAATGCTGCGAGATTTGCCAACAATCAAGAGGCGACAGGCAAAAGGTTCCTATGGCTGAGACACCCCTTTCTACCTTTCCATTGGAATGAGTCTCGATGGACATTATGGACTTTGGGCCCAGCATTCCCATCCGCTGGGCGTTATCCATCATAGACCAGCATTCACGGTATTTGCAGATCATACCTCTACGGAAAGTCACTGCTGTCGCTGTCCACCGAGCCTTTCTGGACCATTGGTAACCCGCTTCGGCCCTCCTAGGGTTATCCAATCTGACAACAGAGTCCAATTTACAAGCAATCTGTTTAAGGAACTCGCTAAACTGATGCATGCTACCAACCACTACACCATTCGCTACCATCCTCAAGCGAATGGTTTGATTGAGCGTACCAATCGTGTGGTAAAGTCTGCCCTTACTTCTCTTGTCAATGATCGCCCACGAACCTGGCACCAGTTTGTTCCTGAGTTGCGGCTACAGATCAACTCGGCTATCCATCGGACCACAGGGGAGCAACCCCTTTACATGCTAACCGGCCGCCATGCTAACTTCCAGATTGGGCTCACCAATGAAGCAGTCTTTGATGAGAATGTGAATCTTCAAGCACGTTTACAAGAGGCCCGCCAAGCAGCTGTGAAAGCCTCTAAGGAAGCATGACAGATTTATGGCAAGCAATACAACAAAGGCAAGAAGGTGGAATTTCAGCCGACTGAAGGTGCGTTGGTATGGTACTTTGAACATCGGCACAAGATGGGCGGTCTACCCCCTCTCACCAGAAAGTGGAGAGATCCTGCCAGGATCATCAGACGTCTGGGTCCAGTTGCCTTTGAAATTGAAGACCTCGAAACAGAAGTTCAGTTCAGAGCCCACCTGAATCACCTGAAGGCTTATCACCCACCAGCGGAACTGTCGTATGGCACGAGTGATGATGACGATGATGGAGATAACGATGATGACGGTACAGATGATCCGAATCCACCAAACCCAGATGGGTTGCTGTGCTGACCTCTCTGGTGATGGAGCCAGAGTTCGACGATAGCGGTTGTGGTTCATTGCGGGCTGCTGAGACACACGCCTCTAGAGAAAACCTGTACCCAGATGAGCAGATAGAGCACTGATATCCTTTTTGTACTATTTGTGTTTTTTGTCCTTTTATGATTTGATGTGCTAGACATGTTCAGCTGTCTGCACACTGTTAGTTTGTTGAGGCAAGTAACGGGGCTCAGGCCAACCTTTCTTCTGTTTCAGGTTGTCTCCGCCTTCTGCTTCGACCCATGGTTATGGGAGGATTGTGGAGGTTCTTCAAACCTCGCCTCTGAGAGACGTAGCAGAATCCAGAAGGGGTGTCCAGATGATCTCCATTTCCCCTGCGTGGGACACTATTTTTTTTTTATTGTTTTTACCCCTGCTCGTTTTTAGTTAAGTTATCCCTATTTTAGCTCCATTTTCTAAGTTGTGTTGATCACGTTTTCTTAGTTTGTTTCGTTCTTTCAAGTAATGACTGATGTCTTTTATTGTTTAGGTTTTAAAGTTTACTGCCTTAATATTTTATTTATTGCTTTTAATCAATTTGACCGTCATTTTAATTGTTCATTTTAAGATTTAAGATTTATTTTTTCGTATTCTTATTTTATCGATTTGTTCCTTTTATAGATGAGCATGATGGGGTTTGTCCTTTTTATTTTGTAAACTTGTCTTTTTATTATATGTATTTGTATTTTGGTTTTATGATTTTACTCTGTAATTGATTTTATTCATGTTTTACGTTTTTCAAATCGTCCTTTTAGCTTTTTAGGGATGTCAATGATGTTTGTACTTTTTAAGATGCTTTATGTTTCAATGGTTTTAATTATTTGTCTTAATCTTTTTATCTTTTTATCATCCCTGGTTGTTTTTATATGTACCTTATATTTTTCACATTTTAATTATGTTTTATTTAGAAGTTATTGAAAATGAAGGCAGAGACGTCAGCAAGACGTCCGCATAAATACGGATCCGCCATAACAATAAAAAGAGATCTATCTGAACCTGTGTTTGTGTCACCCCTTTCTGGATTTACTTCAGCCTGAGGCGTTAGCAGAACAAAGGTTGTACTGAGCATACTTCCTGTTACTTGCCTAGGGTACTTGCTGGACGTTGTCTTATTTATTTATGTGTTTTTATGTGTTTCATTGTTTTCAAGTGTTTTTTTTTACGTATTTTTACACAAATCCCTTCTGGATTCGTCTTTTCTCGTTTTGCTTTTAACGTCAGTTCCTTTTAAGTATCGTTTTTGATATTTTAGTCCTATTTTAGTAAGTTACCGTATGTTTTCTTTTCTTATCTTGGTATTTTTTAAGTAAAGTAACGTAATTTTAGTGTGTGAGTTCTTGTTTTACCTTTTAAGCCTTAAGCAGTTTTAGTGTTTCAATATTTTATTTCTTTTGCATATTTTAAATAATAGGCTGAGTCACAAGGACTTTTAGTAATATTTCTCCGCTCTGGGTTCACGCCACACCTGCGTATGATCCTGGGTCAGTGCCCGCTACCATTTCACAGGCCCAGGATCTGTTTTAACGTTCAGGGGAGTGAACGGGACCTCCATTTGCGTCCCTAAGCCGTTCCTGCTTCACGGGAGGCTTCAGCTCACTTCACGAGGCTTGGGTTTAAGTCGGGCTCCTCATTATAGATTGACTTGCATACTTACAATATCTTCTATCTTTATACTCAGGCTGTGTCAAGCTTATCTGCCATGCTCTTGGGAACTGAAATACGGTTGATCTGCATGAAAAGAGAGCGATCCCTGTTGTGTGAGGACTAAGGCTCTCGCGCTAGTCACGGGCGCACGGTACCGGCGAGGATAGGCGGCGGGGCTCGCCTCTAGGAGAAGTTTTAGCCTCGCGAGGGAAAGGTTGCACCACCGCCCTAGCACCATATGCGATGGTGCGCTTCGTGGAGACTGAAGAGTAGTGAATAGCTTTTAATGATTGGTGATGTGTATTTGATAGATAATCAATAGAAAATAGAAGAAATAAACCATACTACTGTCTACATAAAGCAACAACGGAGAATCAGTGTCAATGTTTTAGGAAAAGTCTCCTTAATCTTTTCATCTGAGACAAAGGCATACAACAGTAACGGTTATCATCTCATCATTTCTGTAATTACAAGTCACAAGCAGCTTATTCACTTCTTATATATATATTTTTAAAGTCCTTTGTCACTGTTTGCCCTTGTAACGTGGGTTAAGTAGCCATGTACGCCGGGTATTGAACAGATATTTTGACGAATAGGTTCGTGTGTTTAATAAATAACAATAAAGATAAGATATAATATCTGAAATGAAACTGCCTTGGAAGAGAAGAGAGAAAAAAGACGTTTAAGGAAACTGCCGTATATCTAATCGATAATAAATGAAAAGGATTAACAATATGTTCATCAAAAACCATTGCAAATCTTTCGGAGGAATTCAATTAATTTTGGTTTCCAATAATTCAAAGACATACAACTGCCCTGTTTTTATTATGAGTCACCAATATTGTCGGCAGTGACCATGTGTTACTGTTATGTTTACTTGAGGTATATATCCTCTATCTACATCTGTGCCATTCTGTACCTACAAAGATTCTGTTTGCTTTACTTGTATGTCTTGAATTCTGATAATTGCATTGACTGTATTTGGAAAATTTAGCTGCAGATTCCGTGGAAGGAAACCCTAACGGCATTTACAATGACTTAGACTTGAACTTAATCAGGCAAGACGAATTCAAATTAAACTTCGTGTATCCGACCAAACTTCCCTTACCCTCGGCTGAAGAAATTTGACAAAGTACAAGCATGTTGGACTTCAAGAAGCCTCATTCTCCGCATCTTTGCTTTTGAAATTGCTTGTAAAGGGCGTGTCCTTGTTGACTTCGCCCTCTTGCAAGACTTTCTGCTTGCCTCGGGGGCCTTGGCGTTCGTTATTCAGTACTGGAATTCGTTTTCCTGTGGGATATTGGGATGCATGCTACATCCTTGTTCTGCTGTGAAATATTCAGTGATGTTTATGCTCTGTGTGTTGACTTAACTGGTCTGCCGAGGCTGCCTTTCGTCCGCTTGTTATGTCGGTTGTATATGATTTGCAAAAGCCTTTGTTTCTATTGGATTCTGTGTCAGAATGTGAATAATGATATAATTTAGTCCATTAAGTCGTGTTTTCTGCATAAGTGTATATTCATGATATCAAAAAGCTGATTTTTCAGATATGTTACACTTTCACCCTTTCGCCATCAGGTCCCCCCGGGTGCAGCAAGTCATTACGCTCCCGAAGTCTTACAGTCGAATTTAGAAATCCACATCAGTAAAAGCTCCTTGGGAAAGCTGACCATGGTAAATATTCGCATCAAGATTTCCACGTTTCATTCCTTTTAAGGATTCGTTTAAGGATGCAATGATTTGTTTATATTCAATTTTGTTTATCTCTGGCTACATAATCTTCATATCGTTGTGAACAGTATATTCATTTATATCTCTATTTATATTCTTACCAGATCATGTGTTTAGAATGTTCAGACCAGTGCTAACATGCTTGAAATTACATCTGCTTTGCTTCTCCGAATCTGTGAAAAGTCAAAGACCGGGTGTATGAATAAACATGGAAAGAGAGATCAGAAATTCCGCTTATTGAACAACGCAGGAGCTATCTCATTTGCATACATATTGTCAGAGATGAAAGGTGAAAAGGAACTGAACCCAAAGATTTAGACATTTAGGTATTAGTACAATATGTTCTAGTTATTCGCTTAATGCATGTAGAGACAGTGTTACGAGAAATCCTAACTTGTACTATAAAGGCATTATATTCGTCTACCAACGTGAACTAAAGGTGCTTTAAAAGAGAGAAGAAAAAAAGAAAAAGAAATGACAAGCGAGCACAATGTTTGTTGAGTCAGAATTAATATTCATTGGATCTGCATTAGATGTGAGGCCACGCGAGGTCGGAGTGTACCCGGCAGGATGTGTTTCGGGAAGTCGACGAAAAGATGTCGAGAGAGATGCTTGTGAAATAATGATACTAGAGATGATGGTGACGAGAGGCAAGTCTAGGAATGGGGTTAACACTCGCTATATAGTATTGAAAGTGAGAGTGTGACACTTCAAGAAATAGTATACTTCGAAGTTATCCTTTGCCGTAGGATATTTTCTTTTCGTAGCGGTTTTCTCTCTCTCTCTCTCTCTCTCTCTTATGAACTGTAAATGGGTTCATTTCCTATAGACAGAATATAAATCATACTACTAGTCACGATATTTGACGTGCTTGGCGATGCTCATGCATTTTTTTCACACTTTTAATTTCAGATAAAAGGTGTAACTATCTTCTTCTTTGAAATGTGGAAGCGTGGGAGAGAGAAGACAACTTGCTACCTTCGTAGTAGGTTGAAAAAAATCTATGGACTATAGTGCGCTTTCAAATTTATATAATATTATATATACTCTATTTTTCATATATGCCACCGTAGCTGCTATACTTAAAGGCCTCATCGCGATGATATCAAAGAAGATTAATGCCTGCCGGGCAGTCCCTGCGGACCTCTCGCTCACCGCCGCGCGCCAGAGACGCGCCTCCACATGGCTTGGGGAACGTCGACCCCGGGACGGCGGGGAAGTGAAAAGAATGTATCTTGGTGCGTATCGTGCAAATGGCTCGCCTCTTGCAGTAGGCAGACATTTTTTCTCAACATTTTAAAGAAAACATCTTACAGTCAAAATAATGCTTCATGTTGCTCCTCCGTTTTTTCTCTGTAAAAAATCTCATTCTTTCTTCCAATGAAACTAGCTAATTTGGTCTTGAAAAAATAAAAATAAAGGAAAAAAAGCAGCATGCGTTACCACAAGCAGACCGACATTATCTTGCGAAACATTTTTGGCTGCGGGAAAAAAATGCACAATGAAGATGAAGCCACCTTTATTGCAAGCACCGACCCCCTTCACATCGCGAGAACAGCACCAGCCCCCCTCCCCCCCGCCACAGGCACCACCTCACCGTGTCTGCTGAAGGGCACCTGGTGGCGTCGTGAACTCCGTCAAAACCACATTTAAACCCACTTACAGAGGTTGCAATTGTTTGAACTTGATCTTCATTTTCATTATTTTTCACAATTTAGCATTTTTTGGTAAGCGTGCTTCATCATTGCCTCATCGTCCTTGCCTTATATTCTTTCGAATCTCCTTTCGGATGCACTTTTCTTACCATTAATTATTTCTCTCTTTTCATGTTTGTTGATAACACACTCACACACACACACACACACACACGCACGCACACACACACACACGCACACACACACACACACGCACACACACACACACACGCACACGCACACACACACACACGCACACGCACACGCACACGCACACGCACACGCACACGCACACACACACGCACACGCACACACATACACGCACACAGAAACACACACACACACACACACACACACACACAAACGCACATACATACTGTAACCCAGCTATATCTACATCTAATTACTATATGATACATATATATATAATCTTACATGTTTGTCACATACGTATTTTCACACATACATATACATATACGCCTGGCCATTGCTTCCTCTATTCATTCCTCTCTTCTTGCCTCACCAGACATTAGAATGTTGTGTTGTCTATCTCTTCCACAAGAGCTATGTATTGTTGTAACGCTTCCTTGTTCATCGCCGTTCGTCACATGCTAACAACGTGACTTGCTGCGATCTTTAAACCAGTGTATAGGAGATCAAGCAGACTCCCTGCGGGGAGCCATGGAGCAACACCTCGCTCCGAGGAGCTGCCGCACTCCAACATCTTATTCAGTAAAGGAGTCAAGACATCTTGGTTGCCTACCTTAACCCTAAGCTCGCCATCTACCAAACCCTTGTAAGACCCAACATTTGGGCGCTTACACATACAAACGCACACAGACACAAACACACACATACACACGAGCGCACACACACACAAATGCACACACATACAAACGCACACAGACACACACACACACACACGAGCGCACACACACACATACAAACAAACACACATACAAACAAACACACATACACACGCACACACGCACACACACACACACGCACACAGACACACGCACACACACACACAAACGCACACGCATAGACGCTTCAGTGTTTGAGCGAGTGGAACGGCTGCATCGCCAAGGCCCGAGAGATCGAGATTCGCAGAAGCCAATCTCGAGACGTCCAGCGATCGAGGGGGGCGGGGTTAGGGGAGGGGGCGTAGGGAGCCGGAGAAGCCCAAAAAACAGGGGACGAGCTTCGTAAACTCTGGACCGAAGAATTAATAAGGAAAAACGAAAGTGATGGAAATAGTGAATGCATAAAAAGAAAGACGGTCAAGAAGAAGATAAAATAAAATAAAATGCAATTAAAGTTTTCTTTGTGTCTACCTGGCTCCCCGAATGACATTTTCTTTACAGATCTCTTTCAAAATTAATTCCGGCTATGAATAAATTTGTAAATGCATACATACATATATATATATATATATATTTATATATATATATACATACATATATATATATATATATATATATATATATATATATATATATACATATATATATACATACATATAGATAGATAGACAGATATGATATAAATGTACATATGTATATATATATATATATATATATATATATATATATATATATATATATATATACATACATACATACATATAGATAGATAGACAGATATGATATAAATATACATATGTATAAATATATATATATATATATATATATATATATATATATATATATATATATATATATATATTTATATATATATATATATATATATATATGAATGAATATATATATATATATATATATATATATATATATATATATATATATATATATATGTATGAATGAATATATATATGTATGAATGAATACATATATATATATATATATATATATACATATATATACATATGTATGTATGAATATATACATACATAATACATACATATATATATATATATATATATATATATATATATATATATATATATATATATGAATGAATATATATATATATATATATATATATGAATGAATATATATATATATTTATATATATATATATATATATATATATATGTATGAATGAATACATACATACATACATATATACATATATATATATATACATATGTATGTATGAATATATATATATATATATGTATATATATACATATATATATACATATATATATATATATATATATATAAATATATATATACATACATACATATATATATGTATATATAAATAAATATGTATATATAAATATACATATATATATATATATACATATATATATATATACACACACACACACACACACACACACACACACACACACACACACACACATATATATATATATATATATATATATATATATATATATATATATATATATATATATATGCATACACACACACACACACACACACACACACACACACACACACACATATATATATATATTATATATATATATATATACGTATGAATATATATATATATACATATATTATACATATATATACATACATATACTAACGCCGACTGGGGCGCATTGCCGCATCCACCTTTTGTTTCCACCTTTTGGGGTCCCTCATGGCAAGCCACCAGGCAGGGACTCGGCCCATCAAACTCCTCACGACAGGTTTGATCGATCTGCCCGAGCCACGATACATAATACAGAAGGCATCAAGACAAGACTCCAAGGCATCTCCAAATACTCTTGTCGAGAGAGTTCAAGACCCCTGCTGCCAGGCCAATCCATTTGCTAACTTCTTGGTCTGACAGCCCAGAGTTATGAACTACACTACCAAGATAAGTAAAACCATGTACCGACCGAAGAGGTTCTCCTAGCAGGTCCCCAAAGTCCTGGATCTTGTTCGTGGTCCAGGAGACCTCTAGACCCAAGGGCTTCACTTCATTACTAGATGCATTCAGAACTACCACAAAGGTATTCAAAGACTCAGATAGAATAGCAACATCATTAGCAAAGTCAAGGTCGGTAACCTTAACATTGCTCAGAGTTCCTCCACAATAACTTTGAACAGTCGCTCTGGCCAATAGCCAGTCCATGCAAGTGTTGAAAAGCGTTGGTGCAAGGACACAGCCTTGCCTCACTCATGAACTAACAGGAAAGAAGCTTGACAGGCCCCCGCTGCACTAAACAGTACATTCAGTACCAGTATACAAACTTGCTATTAGCTCAATAATCCTTGTTGGAATTCCTCTCAGTCTCAGGATCTCCCAGATTGATTCCCGACGCACAATATCAAACGCTTTCTTGAGGTCGATGTCGGCTGCAAGCAGCCCACTCCCAAACTCCCGACGGCGCTCTACAACCAGGAGTGAATCCAGATTGCTCCGGCCTCTGATGCCTCAGTAGGTGGTCTCTGATACGTGTTAGAAGGATGTGTGCAAGAACCTTGCCTGGTATACTGAGCAGTGTGATGCCTTGGTGATTGCTGCAGTCCCACTGTCCCCCTTCCCCTTCCAGAGAGGGATGACCAAACCCCTCAACATGTCAGTGGGAACGGTACTGGACTGCCAGATGGCAGCTAGGACAGCATGCAACCCTCGTGCCATAGGTTCACCACCAGCTTTTAACAGTTCAGCTGGGATGCATTACCCACTGTTTTGCCACTCTTCAGCTTGTAGATCACTTAGGGAGGGTGGATCCCACTCCCAAACTCCTGACGGCGCTCTACAACCAGGAGTGAATCCAAATTGCTCCGGCCTCTGATGCCTCAGTAGGTGGTGTCTGATATGTGTTAGAAGGATGTGTGCAAGAACCTTGCCTGGTATACTGAGCAGTGTGATGCCTTGGTGATTGCTGCAGTCCCACTGTCCCCCTTCCCCTTCCAGAGAGGGATGACCAAACCCCTCAACATGTCAGTGGGAACGGTACTGGACTGCCAGATGGCAGCTAGGACAGCATGCAACCCTCGTGCCATAGGTTCACCACCAGCTTTTAACAGTTCAGCTGGGATGCTGCATATACCCACTGTTTTGCCACTCTTCAGCTTGTAGATCAGCTAGGGAGGGTGGATCCTCAGTGATGGGTGGGTCCGGCAACGGAATCTCGGCACTACCCGCATCCAAGTTAACTGT
>NC_091588.1:11366863-11371863 GCF_042767895.1 Penaeus vannamei
TTCAAGTTCAGCAGCATGCTCGGAGTCAGTGGTTGCAGGCAATCAGGATCGTCCGTAACTCTGGTCAAGGGTCTGCCGTTAATGATGGCTTCAACTTCGCAGAACAGAGTGTGAAGACTATCATCAGTTAGTGTCTGTTGATAGCAAATACCACTCAAAACATGCCTGATAGAGCGAATCTGACGTTCCCAGACTCCACCGAAATGTGAAGCATGTGGTGGATTGAAGCACCATGAGATGCCTCTAGTTGACATGGTGTCACAGATGGCAGTTTGATCAAGAAGCTGGAGCACCTGGCGAAGAACTTTCTCTGCACCCACCAGGTTTATGCCAATGTCGGATCTGATGGACTTCACTGGACCTCGTCTTGCTGTAAATCGTCGAAGAGCGTTGATAAATGAATCCGTTTCCATTGAGTCCATGACCTCAATATGGACTGCACGTGATGTTAGGCATGTAAAGACAATGCCATATCTCTTAAGGTTTGACCTGCCTTTCCTGACGAGAAAGGGTCCAAAACAGTCGGTGCCTGTGTGTGTAAATGGTGGTTGGCCTGGTATAATACGATCTCCAGGAAGGTCAGCCATTTCTTGAGTCATTGGTCGTGCACAGATGGCCCTGCACTTCATGCAACTCCTTACCACAGAACGTGCAACAGCATTTGCATGTACAACCCAAAATTTTTGTCTTAACTCAGAGAGAAGATAGTTCTGACCACAGTGAGCTAACTTCTCGTGATGCCACCTCACCATCAGCTTCACGAAAGATGACTTATTGGGTAGGATAATTGGATGAGTGACATTGAAGTCACGCCCAGAGTGTCTTAGGTGCCCACCTACTCTAAGCAAGCCATCTTGTAGAAAAGGTCTTAATCTCACTATCTTGCTTGAGGCTTGTACTCTCCCATCTGGCTTTCGTGACAGAGAGACAATTTCAGATGAGTAGTTCTCTTGTTGAACTAATTTCCATATGTGTGTTTCTGCATCTGTTATTTCTTTGCTACTAAGGCAATCAACGTCAGGCAACTTGGGTACATACTTTCGCTTCAAGAATCGTCTGACCCATGCATGACAACGCACAAACTTCTGCCAGTTCGAGAAACGAGAGGCAAACTCCTCAATGAATGACATTACTGTTGTCACTGTCTCACATACCATGACAGACACCTTTACTTCTACATCATCTTCCAGTGATCCATGTTTAACATCTTCTGGAACTTGCGGCCAGCTGGATTCAGGTTCATGAAGAAATCTTGGTCCTCTAATCCACATTTCAGACGTTAAAAAAGTATCAACATCAAGACCTCTAGATGCAAGGTCAGCAGGATTACTCTTTGTGTCTACATATCTCCAAGCACTTGCTGAAGACAGTTCTCGGATTAGGTTCACTCGATTTGCGACAAAGGTGTGGTAACGAGCCTTCTGATTGAACAAGTACTTGAGCACTGAAGTGCTGTCTGTCCAAAAGACTGAATCTTCCAATTTCAACCCCAGTTCCTTTCGCAATTTACAGTCCATTCGAGCTGCAACGATGGCAGCCGTCAGTTCTAGTCTTGGAATAGTTGTCGGTTTCAGAGGTGCAACTCTTGCTCGTGCCATAACCAAAGTGCAGTATACCCTTTCCGAGGCATTTACCATCTTCAAGTAGGAGGCTGTGCCATAACCAGACTGACTTGCATCTGCAAAATGATGGAGCTGATAAGAAATGATGGAACCAAAGGAAATGGGCACTAGGCTTCGTGGCAGCTTAAATCTTGACAATTTTGGTAACTGTTCCAACCATTTTCTCCAACGGGCAGCTTCCTTATCACCCATATTTTCATCCCAGCCTAACTGCATCTGACACATGTCTTGAAGAATCATTTTTGCTGGCAGTGTCAAGGGCGCCACCATGCCAAGTGGGTCATATATAGATGCTACGATAGATAAAACTCCTCGGCGTGTTAGTGGCTTGTCACCAAGGCAGATTTTGAATGTGAAGCAATCTTCGGCCATCGACCAGTGTACACCCAAGGTCCTTTCAACTGGGAGATCATCCTTACTGAGGTCTAGAGAAGCAACCGATGCATCCCTCTCCGATTCAGGAATCTTCTTGAGCACGTCCTTGTTATTGGCTGTCCATTGGTTCAGACGCCAACCACCTGCATTACAGAGAGCAATGAGATCTTTGATGATTTTTATCAGTCTCTCTTTGTCATCATGGGCCAGCAGGAGATTATCAGCATAAAAACTTTGTATTATGGCAGTGACAGCTTGTTCATCAAAAACCTCACCATGGTCCTCAGCAGTCTTCCTTAAGGCATAATTTACACAGCTAGGAGAGGATCTAGCACCAGAAACATGAACATTCATTCGGTAATCACTTACAGGTTTATTGATATCACCATCTGGCCACCATAAAAAACAGAACACATCACGATCCTCTAGGGGAACCTTAACCTGATAAAACATCTCCTCGATGTCCGCTGTAACTGCATAGTGACCATGCCTGAACCGCATGAGTACCCCTATTAGAGGATTTGTGAGGTCTGGCCCTTGAAGAAGATGGTCATTTAGGGAAGTGCCATTGAATTTAGCTTTAAGGTCATAGACGACACGTACCTTCAGCTTAGTGGGATGACGCACAGCATGATGTGGCATGTACCATATTCTACCATCATTTCGTTCTAATCCTGATGGAGGTACTATTTCAGCATACTGTTTACTTATATTCTTTTCCATTTGAGTGATGTATGTCTCCTTGAAAGTCTTGTCAGATTCCAGCTTCCTTTTGAGGCTTTTCATTCTACGTACAGCCATTTCACGATTGTTTGGAAGTGGACTACTGTCCCTGAGGGGAAGTTTGACTACATATTTACCCGATTCTTGATGGATGGACTGTGAGATCTTATCGGAGAATAACTTATCTTCCAGCGAATCTTCACGTTGGGAATGAACTTCCTTTTCCCAAAAGTCAGCATTGAAGTGCTCTCGTAAGCACTCACAAAGATCTTGTGTTGGGGAAATATGATATACCGGGGCAGGCAAAGGATTCCTGGGGCCAGTTGGTCCAAAGACAACCCTGCCAAATCTGGTAAGATAGGCTGAGGGTTCATCATCAGTCCCATGTATCTGGTCGAGTATGTGACGGTTCAAAATGCTATTGAGTCCAATTATAATTTCCACCTCTTGATTGTCGCCAGGCAATCTTTGTAGATCCACATCATTCAGATGAAGCCATTTTTTAGTCCAGTTCACGGGCATCATGCTGTCAGTAGTTATGCTGAGTTTGTCTATAATGTACACTTCATTTACGGTAATGTTATTTCCACCGCCTGTGCTGCTCAACATAAGTGGTATACGCTTGTTGCACATGAATATTCCATTTTCAGTTTTCATTGCTTGCCTCACTGGTAGGCCTTGGATTCCCAAACGTTGTATTAAGCTTCGAGCAGCCAGAGTTGGTGCAGCACCACCATCTATGAAGGCGTAAGTGGAGACGCTGTTATTCACTCGGACAGGCAGGATCTTCATCATAATCCTCCCATCAGGCTCACAATCAAGAATTTTAGCACAGGGTAGAGCATCTGTTAATGGAGAATTAACATTTGGGGTCACACTTCCCTTGGCTTCTATGCCACCCCCAGTTGAGGAACTAGGTGTACCTAATTTCTCGTAACAGTCAGGTATGTTCTCATTGCTGAACACCTTAACACTCCCAGTTGGAGATCTCTTGTACTTACGGGATGGTGCAAAACTCTTTGCTATTGGCCGGTCTAACAGTGTGTGGTGATAGTAGGCACCACATCGATCGCACTGTTTCTTGTCATTACAGAAACGATGGCCATGGCCTGGTTTTAAGCAGCGAAAACATAGCTTGTTGTGTGTGACAATATCCCATCGTTCGTCAACATCTTTCCTGCCGAACTTATAACATGCAAAAAGCTTATGTACTTGGCCATTACAACAGTGTCATTTATCGCTGGTACTTGGGGTCATATCCATTGCATTCATATCTAGAGCATGGACATTTAGACTATTTACAGGCTTCCGAATGATGATGGGTTTATTGGTCGTGTGACTTGGCTTACCTCTTCCTGCTTCAATATAACGTATTTCCTCTGCTACCCTGGCTTGATCTTTAACAAATTTAACAAGTGCAGAGAATGAGCTTGCAGATTTAGTGTCAGGATCTACACATCTCGAGGCCTACTTGGTTCTCAAGTATCTCGGCAGCTTACCAACAATTTTAGATATTGTCTCACGCAACTCCATCCGGCAGATATTATCACCTAAGGCCATCTCTACATTAAATAGGTAGGATCCGTATTTCTTTAGACCTGCATCTCCAACTTCAATGTCTTTCCATGCAAATAATTTTGAGATGAAGGACTCGAAGAGTTCACTGGAGTTTTCATATTCTTCCCTCAGCATCCTCCACGCTTCGTCATATCCATGATCAGGTGGTAGGTGAAGGCAACCTTCAATAAGGTCCTTTGGTGGGCCATCCAACTGGTTGTAGAGCTGTGTGAGCCTTCGCCTTGGATCATTAGTGTTGCTCTCAACATTCCATTCAAATGTCCTACAGAACTGAGTGAATTTCGAAAAATCTCCATCAAAACGTTCTAATTTAACCGGAGGGAGTAATGATATGCGAGCCTGTTCTTGTTGGGTTAAAACTGACTGGTTCATAGCACAAACCATCTGAGCCACTTCATCCATATTCAATGGCCTTGAAGGTGTTGGATGGCTGGTGAAATCATGGCCTGAGGTATGGCAGCAAGGTACTCTGTTGATGTTTACAAAAGGAGTAGCTGTAGGATGTAGGTTACTCCTTGTCAATAGGTTCACATTAGGTTCTGGAATGGTAGTAAGTGGTGTAATGGGGAGCTTACCCTGGGCAATATTAGCTCCATTTATTACAGGATTGACTGGAGTTGACCATTTAGGTAGAGGAGTTTCAGGGACTATGGCGGTATTGACAGCAAAGTGGACTGGCCCTGCAGTCACGTTGACTCCACT
>NC_091588.1:11399762-11412262 GCF_042767895.1 Penaeus vannamei
CAGGAGCTGCCGTCCATGGACCCGTAGGAGGAGCTTCCATCCAAGGACCCACAGTAGGAGCATCTGTCCAAGGAACCGCAGCAAGAGCTTCTGTCCAAGGACCCGCAGCAAGAGCTTCTGTCCAAGGACCTGCAGCAAGAGCTTCTGTCCAAGGACCCGCAGCAAGAGCTTCTGTCCAAGGACCCGCAGCAGGAGCTTCCATCCAAGGATCCGCAAGAGGAGCTGCTGTTCATGGACCCGCAGTAGGAGCTTCCATCTAAGGATCCGCAAGAGGAGCTGTTGTTCATGGACCCACAGGAGGAGCTTCCGTCCAAGGACTCACATGAAACTGCCATCCAAGGACCTGCAGGAGGAGCGTTCATCCAAGGACCTGCAGGAGGAGCGTTCATCCAAGGACCTGCAGGAGGAGCGTTCATCCAAGGACCTGCAGGAGGAGCGTTCATCCAAGGACCTGAAGGAGGAGCTGCTATCCAGGGACCCCACAGAAGGAGCTTCCGTCCAAGGACCCGCAGGAGGAGCTCCCGCTGAAGGACCCATAGTAGGAGCTGCCATCCAAGGACCCACAGGAGAAGCTTGCATCCAGGGATCCACAGGAGAAGCTGCTGTCTAAGGAACCGCAGCAAGAGCTTCTGTCCAAGGACCCGCAGCAGGAGCTTCTGTCCAAGGACCCGCAGCAAGAGCTTCTGTCCAAGGACCCGCAGCAAGAGCTTCTGTCCATGGACCCGCAGCAGGAGCTTCCGTCCAAGGATCCGCAAGAGGAGCTGTTGTTCATGGACCCGCAGGAGGAGCTTCTGTCCACGGACCCACATGAAACTACCATCCAGGGACCTGCAGGAGGAGCTTCCGCTCAAGGACCCACAGGAGGAGCTTCCATTCAAGGACCCACAGGAGGATCTCCCACTGAAGGATCCATAGTAGGAGCTGACATCTAGGGACCCGCAGGAGGAGCTTCCATCCAAGGAGCAGCAGGAGGAACTTCTATCCAAAGACCTGCAGAAGCTGCCGTCCTAGGACCAGTAGGAGGAGCTTTCATTCAAGGACCGTCAGTAGGAGCTGCTATCCAAGATCTGCAAGTGGAGCTGCTGTCCAAGGACCTACAGGACGAGCTGTCGTCCAAGGACCAGCAAGAGCTGCTGTTCAGGGACCTAGAGCAGGAGCTGTCTGCTAAGGGTCCTCCTGAGGAGTTCCCTGCCAAGGAGATGCTGGAGAAGCCGAGGTAGTGCAGCGTCTGATATGATGCAGGACGGGGACCGCCGGAGAAGAGCAGATGATGGGAGGGTAGGCCCTAGGGCCACATCATCACTCTAAGTGGGACTTTGGAGCGTTGGTGTAAGCATCTCACAGTTGTCGTTCTTATGAAAATAATCAAATTTGGAAGATTATTTTCATGAAACAAGGGAGATATGTCACAACTGGCAATATTTCAGGGGAATGAAAAGGGTCTTTGCTTGTTGGTTTATTAAGGGAGGTGTATGTGAAACCCCATAAGAGACCCATGCCCCGAGTGCCGAGGGCGGAGTGAGATAGTCATCTATCTGCTGTCTCTCTCTCTCTCTCTCTCTCTATCCGTCCGCCCCTGCTTTCTGATGAGAAGTCTTTATGCAGCCATTTTCTGCAGAGGCATATGCTTGCTTACACAGCAGAAATGTCAGAAGTGAAAGCAGAGTGAAAACCTGCGTCCACTGAAGGAGGATGGCAGCTACCAGGTACAGAGGTGTGAAGTGGGAACCATCGTAACATGTCGCAGTGTGTCATTTACAGCACTCGGCCACACAAAAGGCTCGTCCTTGAGCCATTTGCAACATATGCACTGATGTCATGTCTGGTGGTAAGTTTTGCTAGGCTTTTCCAGATGGTTGTTAGTGATTCATGGTCCCTAAGGTCGTCACGTGATAGAGTAAAGGCATGGTGGAGGTTTTGCAGTGAGATATAACATTCAGGGTCACATTGTTTTCAGGGGGTGGAATATAATTGTACCAGGCCAGTAAAAGTGAAAAGTAGGATAATAAGTTACTTGTCAGTAACCTCACTAAGATGCCAGTAAATGAGAGCGTAATAAGAACACCTGTCATGAGAAGGATAATATGTCACATAAGGTGTTATTTTTATTAGAATTAGCAACTTAAAGTTAACCGTGTGTGTCTCATAAACATTGTGTGAGCGTAAGTAAATATTAATAACTATATAAACCTATATAAAGCATGGTGTATGCGTTGAAATTATTTGCAACAGAATCGACTCCGTCAGTTACTTACATGTTCTATATTCACCAATACCTTAAAACTAAGGTAGCATAAATTCCAGCATTACTGAGGGCAAGTTATCGAACTTGAGAAGACGAATTAGATTCAGTTTTAAGTCAAAGCATAATGCATAATCCTAGAGTCAACTTCCTAGTAGTCAAGTAGGTGAGTAAAGCAGGTAATCAACAGGTATGTCCGAATACGGGAACGGTTAGCGATTTCAAAAGAACACAACGATATGTATAAAATCACAGAATGCAAGTGAAATTCAGGCAGTAACGAAGTAACGTAATAAACATGAATAATATACGCAGGACAAACAATAATAATTGAATAGATTGACAAGTAGTTATTTACTCTAAAGAAGAAGAAAAAAAATATAGATACATATATATATATATATATATATATATATATATATATATATATATATGTATACACACACACACACACACACACACACACACACACACACACAAACACACATACACACACACACACACACACACACACACACACACACACACACACACACATATATATATATATATATATATATATATATATATATATATATATATAAATATATATATATACATATATATAGATATATATATATATATATATATATATATATATATATATATATATATATATATATATATACTGCACTGCACAATAAAAGAACCAGTAATGATTGAGAAAAAAGACAAATAAGCGCGACCGTACCGAGCGAGTACAGTATAGGTACATGGATGACGAAACTACCAAATAAGGTTTGAAGCCCTGCTATGGCTAATTCCCGGACAGCGAACACGTGACCCACTAAACACCTGGGTAGGTACACCGCTAATTAACGGCCAGGTACACCTATGTTGCCATTTGTTTATTACAATCGTGCATACGACATTTGATTATGACATTGCGCATAGATACGAGTTCGTGAATGTTCAAAGAATACTTTTATACTAATATCAGAAAAAAATATATATCACCGTGATTTTTGACGAAATATTTTGGGAAATATATAACTGATAACTAAGTTTTGCGTCCTCTTACACGAAATATGCTTCGATCGAGACTCCCTGCTAATTTGTTATAGATTACGAAGTAATCTTTAGGTATACCGCGTACGAAGCACCTATGTTTGAAAATAACCGTATAAGTAATATATCCGGTACATTTCGCTCAACGGTCGGTACATTATGGCATCGGTAAATTTGATTTGATTTGAAATTGGTCGCTCTGAAATAAAAATTATATGGAATTTTGAACTCGATTTAGTGCGCAGTCTTCGTCTAGAGTTGAAAAAGCTATCGCATCCGTTTCGTGCGTTCCCGATAAAAAATAATACATTTAGACATTACCTTTAGGTCTTAGGTACCATAAATTCGCAAATATCCAACCACACCTAGGCGTCTGCATGAATTTATGCACTTCTTATTAGAGATAATGGGTGCAAATGGCTAATCAACAACTCTACACTCATTTCCCTTTGCAATCTGCTAATCTTAACAGCTATCAAAGAAAACGGTTTATAGGGTAACTAATATATTTTATTCCTTTTGATATAAAAGTCAATGTAGGCCTACTAAATAAGGATTATTATTATTATTATTATTATTATTATTATTATTATTATTATTATACTTTATGTGTGTGTTTATGAGCATCTGATCCTCTTCGAAATTTATAAGCACCCAGTGACCATCTCCCCCTCCCCCCTCCCCCTGTGTGGAGCATGGGAAAAAACAACGACTTCGGTAAGTTCTCGAATTCCATGTATTAAATTCATATGCTTCGAAAATTCTCAAAATTGAACCGCCATGTTGTGTTCATGCTAGGTCTTTATAACGGATGTTTTGTACTGATATTGTCATCCACAGTTCTCCATTTTCTTTCAAAATAAAAAATAAAAAAAAAGAAAGAAAGAAATAAAATGTTTTTTTTATCTGGTTTAGACTAATTATGTCTATGGTATAATGCATTTATTAAACTTATCAGACAAAAATATCTACTTTTATATCCAACAAACAAATTAAAAAGTTACATACCTTTATACGAAAGCGTCCCTATTGAAAATGATTATTCCAATTGACTTTGTAATCATTGCATCGCAAAGTACACTAAATAAGTTATATATATATATATATATATATATATATATATATATATATATATATATATATATATATATATATATATAACATCGTTAGATTTGGAGAAAAGTAACAGAGATAACGAACTATGGCAAGCTGCCAAAATACAATGCGCCATATCTCCATTCTTTCTAATTTTCGTGCGATTCAAGTGTAGTTTGTTGCTTTCGCTAGAGCCTCGGAACCCTGAGGTCGTGTAATAGTCTGATTTTTAAATTTTGACCTTAATCAAAAAATGTAAATACTTCTTCACTATATCAACCAGTCCCCCGCCACAAAAAAAAAAGAAAAAAAAGGAAATTAAAAAATCGGACTGGTTACACGGCCTTAGGCTAGGATATATCTAACACATAATTTTTTTTTTGGATTGTTCAGGAAACAAAACTGTGGGCCACATCATGTACCGAAGAAGAGGGGAAAAGGGTAATTTTTTAAAACTTTTTTTGACCCCCCCCCCCTATGGGGATGCGAGGTCAAATTATATATGAAAGGAAGCGCAATTCTACACTCTATATTTTGCAAAAAGAATCAATGTTATTTCCATCCGATTTATTTTCATTTATTTTTTTATGAAATGAGTAGGGAAAGGGGGTTATTTCGCGGGTCGGTCTTAAGGCAGGGAAATACAGTGCGAGGTGAGAGTTTTCACGAGTCTGATCAAAGCGTTTATTTTTATAGTTAAAACAATAATTAACAGTGAAAAGTTTTGTAATATAGAGTTAGTAATGTGTGTTCGTTAGGAAAAGAGACAACTCAATGTAAGGTGTGGGTAGGTAGAGAGAGGGCAATGGTTAATCTGGCACTAATGAGGTACACTTACTTCTGATAGTAGCGAGGAAGTATCGGTGGCGCCGAGTAGAAAGGCGCCTTCATGATTGTTTTAGCGAATATCGCTAAGAGTAGGCAAGGCAGGTGGGCCGGATTGGCAAGTGTGGCATTGTAGAGTGCAAGAATACATCTTCAGCGAGTTCGTCAGGAGGATAGCACAAGAGTGAGTAGTCAGCACATTGTAGTGGGGCAGACATGGTGTAGGTGGTGTGGATTAGAATAAGACTTGGTAGTGATGGCTTGGCGTTAAGAGAGGCGAATCTTTGCTTGCTGGTTTATTGAGGGAGGTATATGTGAAAGTCGATGAGAAACCCGTGCCCCGATTGCCGAGCGAGACAGTTTCTGTTCCTGTCTCTCTGTCTGACGAGACGTCAGACAGAGAGACAGAAATTTATGCAGCGACTCCCTGTGTGGGCATATGCTTGTTTACACTGCAAAAGTGTCAGAAGTGAAAGTAAGCAAATATTTGCATCCGTTGAAAGAGGAAGGCAGCTGCTGGGTACAGGGGTGCAAAGTGGGAACCATCATAGTGTGACGCATGTCGTTCACACACACACACACACACACGTATATTTATGTATTTTCTTTACTCATATATACTAATTATATGAAAAATGATTATGATGTTTTGATATTTCGCATTGCTAAATGATGAATCGAACTTGTTTGAGATAAAGAGCCCTATTTGAGGCCTTGTATTTGACATAAAGGGCCTCTGTCTGAGTTAAGAGGTCCCACTTTGGGGTCTAAATCTTGTGACCCTAGCCCATGTTACAGCGTGGCTCCATTTAAGGATGCCCATAATTTCATTAATTAGCTATTCTGTGGCAGTGTAAATGTTTGCGGACACACGGTACACTTCTTTTTTAAAGTGATTGTGTGTTGATGCGTCGTTTTTGCTACTGGTTTGTTCGGCGGCAGGAACTTGGTGGGAAAACAAATCCCATTACTGGTACTGTAGCATACATATCTTCACTTAAACATTCATTATCATGCCTCACTGTACAGAAATGTAAAATAATAGTGCTCACTGCCACCACCCGTTTAATACGTACGGGAACGAGGTGTAATTTGGGAGAAGTCAATGTGTGAGAGAATTGTGGAAAAGAGGGAAAGATTATGCACGAATGATGTGATGTAAGTAGTGTAGAATTTCAGATAAGGCTATTTTATAATATAAATATTCCTTTCCAAGTACATCACTTTACCCTTTCAGGTGCATCAGCAAGCAAAATTAATGTGCTAGACATCGAAGGTCATGCAGCACTATAGGAGTTACAGTATCGGAAAGGGTAACGATAGAGATGAGTTATTAGTTAGGTGTTATATGGGTAGAGGTAGAGGGGGTGAGCGATTGGGTTAGATTAGGGATAAATTGTAGAGGATTAGATCAAGTGAAGAATATGTGTTTCTGAGGAAGGAGAAAAGGTTTCAATGCAGAAAGTATGGGATTCCATCAGGATGTCTGATAGGTTGGGAGGTTGGTGTAAGGAAAATAGGTGAAGAAAAGCAGTAATACAGATTGTGGTGAAATGTGGAAAGGACAACAGGATGTATGAGACTGAAATTGAAACATTGCATAATGAACATAGGGTTGGATCAGATCATGACATGAGGTACGAGTAAGGCGTGTATGGCCGATACGTGGGCCGGCCATCGGACGTCTCCCAGCGTCTGTTTTTATGAAAGTTGACCAGGAGGAGATTGTTGGTTTTATGGAATGTAATTAATTAGTGGCAAGACCTGTCCAGAAGGTTTGCCATCTTGAATAAAGAAAAGTTTTAGAATGAGGGTAATAATCCATGGCTGGGATATGTGAGAGACTGGGATTGTGTGGTGTGGACATAGTGGCTGAGTGTGCTAGGGTATTTGCTCTTTCATTGCTTGGGATTCCTATATGGCTAGGCACCCAGCAAAACCTAATAGTTTTTTATCATGTATACAGGTAAAACAACCAGTCCTGGATCTTGCAGTTACGGGGTTGTTAAGTCTATGGACTTTATGAGAGATAGTTTCAAGTCAGTAAAAATAGTGAAAGAGGAGGAAGAGAGAGAGTATATACGCTTTAAGGCGAAAAGAATTGCATACAATTCAGTAGTGAGAACACTAGATTTTAGAGGTAAGGGGTATATGAATGTGTAGATTGGGAAAATGACTGCAAAACCTGCTCCAGAGGTCGTTTTGGAGCCATCAGTGTAAATGTTTATACTAAGGGAATGAATAGAACATGGTTAGGAAAGTGGATGGGTAGAACAGAAGGAGGTATATCTGACTTTGGTGGGTCAGGAAACAAAGAAGAGCAAATGTGGGGGTAAGTTATATGTCATGCTGGAACTGAATGGACAGAAGGGGAGAGGTTGGAAAATTGGAAAGGCAGAATGGGAAAGGAGAGTATTCATGTGGATGGTGAAAGTTGGTAAACGGGGAGATGAGGCAAAGGTTAATAGTTAATTTGGTGAGGAGTGTTGGTGAAAGTGTCCATAACATCTGAGAGAGAGGAGGGCACGGCGTCGAGAGAGAGATGTTATGCCTGACTCAGCATGTAGGCTCTCAACTGGGGAGGAGCGGAATGCCCCTAAGGCTAAGCGGAGACCACAATGGTGAATTATATCTAGATGATTAAGAAGGGTGGTAGAGACAGATGAGTATATGATCTGATTCACATGATATGTGGACAGAGTTTGTAGGATTCAAAAACAGCATTGATCTTTCTCTTTAATGGAAAGGATATGGTCTCGCCAGAATAGTTTGTAGTAAAAAATTACTCCAAGGAACTTTCCCGAAGGGCGGTATTATAGTAGTGTGCCATGTAAGTAGAGAGGAGGTTAGGGTTTTACACGTTTGCGTGAGAAGAGAATAGAAAAGGATTTGATAGTGGAGAAACAAAAGCCATGATTAGTAGCCCAGGAAGATGCTGATGATATTACTGACTGAAGGAGTTGTTGGAGAGTGTGTATGGATATAAATGGTGTGTATAGGCATAGATGATTAAGTCATCAACGTAAAGTGATGATCAGGTCCCTGGTGGAAATACTAATATATCGTTCACAGCTGTAAGGAATAAGGTAGTGCTGAGAACACTACCTTGTGGTATTCCTTCGATGTGAGGATAAGAGGATGATGTGGAAGATGCAATTTTTACTTGAAAAGAGCGTTTGGAAAGGAAGGACTTTGTAAAAAACATGTTTCTGGGTATGTCTAGAGAGGACAGTTGTTGGAGGATATGATACCACCATGTAGTATCATATGCTTTCTCTAGGTCAAAGAATATGGTTGATGGTTTCATGACGTCCAAATGTGGATGTTACATAGGTCTCAGAATGAGCAATGGGGTCTGCTGTGCTTCTGGCACAACGGAATCCAAACTCTGAAGGAGAGAGGTTATGTGATTCCAGTTACCGCATTAGTTGTACATGGAAAGATGTTATGATGTGTTGGGGAGGTCAATAACATTAAAGAGTTGTAACAAGAGGGGGATGTAGAAAATGGAAGTATTTGAGTAGAAGATCTGGTCAAGGACACTAGGTCTGAGAGAGGGGTGTTATATGGAGATAGGGTTATCTGGGTAGATGATTCAGGATGGGCTAAGTTGATAGTAGGTCTGAGGAACAAGGGTTACCTTTCCGAGTCTCCACTGCTAGGGACCCGCGACCAGCGCTCGAAGCCACAAGACAGTTGACCCAGCACACTTGACCGGGGCCCACGGCCCTGACCACACCTCTCCTTGGGGGCGCTCCCCCACGCGCGCCCCGCTCGGCGCCCCTCTTGGGCTTCCTTGCCCACAACAACCCGCGCCACGCTACCTTCCAGCCACCTCCTATCAATAAACAGCTGAAACAGAATTGTGTCTCCATAATCCACCAAATCAGGACAACACAAAGCCCCTGACAACTGGTGGCAAGCGGCAGGATGACACGAACAACAAGCCTCCGAAAAACTGTAAGTACACCATTGGCAATTTCCTTTTCTTTCCCCTTTCTTCGCCTATGTGTGCATGCCGTTTTTTTAACAAGTGCAGTGATTTGTTTTTTCAAATATCTAAAGTGTTCGTGCAAAGTGCATTTTCTTTCTGTTATCTACTATGTTTTTTTTTTCTCGTCATGGTAGATCGTCGCTTTTTTTAAGGGGTCAATCCCCCATTTTATCACTGGCGAGAGTGCATTTTCTTTGGCGTGTTTTTTCCTTTAATAGAAACTCGATCACGTTAGCCTGATTAGTATAAATCGCTTATAATGGTTAAATCTTTTATTCATGTGGGAGAAATAGATCGTGCATTTTCTTTAAATTATTATCTGTTCTTCGGACATTCTAGGCCACGTGGCTAGAATTATAAGTATTGCCATATTCCTGACATTTTTTTCTTATTCTCGTTTTATCTCACTGCGTTAACCGACGCCATATCGACGATCAACTCAGATATTATTAAAAAGTGTATTTATTTGGGCTCGGTTTACCAATGCATTTGTGAGATATTTGAATATTTAAATAATTTGGTTGAATTATGCACAAATAAACATTTCCCCCACGCTTCCCACCTACTCCCATCCCCCATTATCCTAAACTCCCTCCTTTCCTCTTAACCCCTACCCGTTAATCTCCCCTCCCTCTCTACCTACTTCAATATTTCTGTTCAGGCCACTAGCGTTCAATTATTTTTTTTAGTGATAACGTTTTATATGTTTTTTTTCGTATCTGTATTTATACAAGAAAAAGTGTGCCTTGTTAATTTGTATATTTATATGAATATCGACGTCAGTATTTTTATGCATAAAGTGTTATATTCGTTTCCTAGTGCGAGTGACTTCACACATAGCTTTTCAGGTCATTTATGGTCAGTTCTTGTCAGTAAATGACATATCTGACCTTTTGTGGCCTGTCTTGGTACTATTTTCCACATTTTTTCTGAAATTTAATTTATATAACACACCAATTTACAATAGAGTGATGGATTTACTTCCGGTTTGCATGAATATATTGGGAACTGTAATAATATTAGCATGATTCAACAAATTAAATCGTGTGTTTTTACGTTATTATTATAGTATATTTGTGCATATTCCGAAGTATATTGCGATAATTATTCGCCTTCTTTATAGATATATTTTTTCTTTAATTATTCATGTTCATTTATCTGTAATGATTATCATCATTATTACATGGTCCTTGGTGACGACCCCCAGCTGGGTATAGGCATGTAATTAGGTTAAGGTAATTAATATTAAGTTGTCCTTTATGTGCCGAGCTGCACTTATCGCTAGAGGCGACCTACGCGCCGCGCCGCGCCTTCTTATACGACTGTACGTGAGAGATTATCGCTGGTATTTCCCAAGAAGATGGAATACACAATTTGCGTTCTGCATATGAGTTCGTTCGATGATATCCCTTCTACGGTTGGGCCCTTCATCACTATTCCTCAGGGAATCTATTTTAATTTTAAGTATCACTTACAACCACGAGGGTTGTCTTTAGGCTGTCAGATAAGGGAAGCTGACCCAAACCAGTCACCGTTTCATTTATTTTACGTACTAATTAAAGTACCATTTTTATTATTTCGCATAGTAGTTGATTAATATTGCAGTTAACGTAAGTTTATTGTTATTTGCGTGATTTTTTTTTTCGTGCAGTCAGATCGGTTACTATTTTCATTAAGCGCAATCCACTTTACCACCCCAGCCTACATACCTAACCCCAACCCCCATCCTCACCCATACCTCTTTTACACCCCATCCCACCCCATCCTTCCCTCAGCCTCCCGCCCACCCACTCCTCCTCCCCTTCACTTATTTCTTCCAACTTCCACGCCATCCTATTCCTTTCTTACCCATTCTCGTCCTTACTTTAACACATTACTAATGACTCTAAAAACTAAAATATATCTATCAACATTCTATTTTCTTCTCGTGTGCTATACTCTGACTACTCATTTCATAACTCCCACCCATTAAATTAATCAACTCGTCTACGCACTCACGCAGCCACATGCGCACATCGTCCCGCAGAAACCCGTTAATTGCACAAGAATTACATACGTACTGTCTCCGGGTGATAACCGACTTGCGCCAACCATGTATTCTTATCTTGCATTACGTTTTTCCGTGCAAATGTTGTCTTGAGGAAGTATATTTTGATGTATTGAGTCGCTCCCGAAGTATGAGGACTGCATTACCTGTTTTCATTATTGCTTGGCCTCAAATTGCTGTTGGTGACGTGTGACAGACAACTTCAATGAAATGAGATACAATCACTATTAGTCAGACGTATAGCGTATGCATTATTGCACTGCACACTTCTGAACTTTGCATTGTTGCATTTTTTCTTTTTCCAAGGAAGTTCGTCGTTCAAGACAAGTCCTTGCAGACTGCGACATCTTTTGCTTCCTTTATAGTTTTGCACAATGCTTATCTCTTGTAGATTTTCATTTCCTGCTATCTGAGACAATTGCAACTCAAGCAAGTCTTCGCGGACTATTGTAATTGTCTCCCTAAGCATGTTCCTCTGTCTATCTTTGGACAGTGCATTATTGAAAAAAAAAGAAAAATCATGCAAATAATTGAATGAACACTGTCATTGCAATTTGATATATTTCTATTATATCTTATAGCCCTTGCTATTACACAACCTCCCCCCCCCCTGTTTGCCTTCCTGTCTCTCGCCCTCTCTCTGCCTCTGGTGTGCTCTTTTTTCAGAGAAAGCCAGCTCCATCCCGTCGGGGGCGACGGTTAGTAGCGTATGCCGAGCGATCTGAGGAACAAGGGTTACCCTTCCGAGTCTCCACTGCTAGGGACCAGCGCTCGAAGCCACAAGACCGTTGACCCAGCACACTTGACCGGGGCCTACGGCCCTGACCACACCTCTCCTTGGGGGCGCTCCCCCACGCGCGCCCCGCTCGGCGCCCCTCTTGGGCTTCCTTGCCCACAGCAACCCACGCCACGCTACCTTCCAGCCACCTCCAATCAATAAACAGCTGAAACAGAATTGTGTCTCCATAATCCACCAAATCAGGGCAACACAAAACCCCTGACAGTAGGTGTTGTCGAGGAGGGAGTAGAATCAGTGGTCGGAGCCATGGTCAAAGGAGTGTCAGGGGTCGGAAAACCATAGGAGTCAGATTAGGGATGTTATTTGATAAAGGGGCAAGCCTCAATGCCCCTAGTAGGGGTACAAAATCTTCATTACTGGCCATGGGAAGCATGAAATAAGTGTGGATGATTAACGGTCCACCCCTCAGGTTCCCATGATGGGTGAGGGCTAGATAACTACCGAGGAAATA
>NC_091588.1:11417262-11419762 GCF_042767895.1 Penaeus vannamei
AACGTATAAAGTTATCATGAATGTTCTCATTATCATTATCATCATTACTATCATTATTAATATTACTTTTATTACTATCATTATCATTACCACTATTATTTTTATAATCCTTTACCAGAATTATCATCATTGATAATTACGATTATTACCTCGGCCAGGTAGGTTTTGCTTTTAATAGCGTTATAAAGTTAGTTTGTTGGCTGGTTAGCAGGATAATTAAAGTCAGGTATGTGTTTTAGCATTACTTATATAATATGTTGGTGATCCGGGTTCAGGAATTTTAAAAATGATTGCCTTCAAGTGTGAATATTTCTAATGCATCCGTGACCCTATTGCCTTGGCGTGTATGCTTGTAGTTATTCTTATTTCAATTATCATTATTATTGTTATTATTATTATCATTATTACTATTATCATTTCTATTATTATTATTATTATTATTGTTATTATTATTATTATTATTATCAATATTATTATCATTATTATTATCATCTTCATCATTATTATCATTATTATCATTATTATTATCATAATTATTATTATTATCATTATTATCATTATTATTATCATCATCATTATTACTATTATTATTATTATTACTATTATTATTATTATTATTATTATTATTATTATTATCATTATTATTATCATTATTATTATTATTATTATTATTATTATTATTATTATTATTATTATTATTATTATTATTATTATCATTATCATAACTGTTATTGTTGTTATTATTATCATTATCGTTATCATCATCATCATCATCATTGTCAGGATCATCATCACCACCATGATTAGTATAACTATTATTAGTATCATTATTATCATTATAATCATTATTCTTGTTATCATTATTATCATTATTATTGTTTGATTATGATCCTCATTATTGTTACTATTATCGTTATCATTATCATTATTAGTGTCATAATTATCATTGTTATTACCATTTTTGTTGCCATTATTGTTTTTACTATTATTATCATTCTCATCATTATCATCCCCATTATTATAATCATGGTTATTATTATCATTATTATTATCATCATCATCACATCATCATTATTGCTAATATCATTAAAAATGTATCATTATTATTATTGTCATTATTGTTATTATCGTTACTATCACCTTTATTATGATCATCAATATTTTATCGTTATTTCTATCATCATTATCATTATCATTCATCATCATTATTATCAACATTATTATAATTATAATCATCACTATTATCATTATTGTCATTATCATTCATCATCCTTATTATTATCATTATCATTATTATCACTGTTATCATTGTTATTATCATGATCAATATCATTATCATTATCATCATTATCATTATCATTATTATAATTATCTTTATTTTTATCCTTATCATTATTAGCATCATCATTATTGCTATCATTATTATCATTATCACCATCATCATTATAATTATTGTTAGTCTGATCCTTATCCTAGCATTATTGCCAATATCATTATTACTATCAATATTTTGTTATTACTACTATCCGTATCATTATTATCATTATCATCATTGTTATTTTCATTATGATTATCATTGCAATTAATGTTTTGATTATGATGATTATTTTTGTAATTATCATCATTATTGTTATTATCTTTATCATCATTATTATCATCATTATCATAATCCTTATCATCACTGTTATCATCAACAGCAGCAGCATCTTCGTCGTCATTACCGTCGTCATCAAAATTATTATCATCATCATTATTATCTTCATAATTGCTATTTTCATAGTGATGTTATAATCATCGACATCATCATCATTGCTACTATTACTATCACCATTATCATTGCTATCGTTGTCATCAGTATCTTTGCTTATGTCTTTGTCATCGTCATACTCAATACTGGAATTATTTCCCAGCTGTACACTTCTCCCTACAATTTCAAAGCAAAATCGTATATGAGTTTGTTTTTTTCAGTTTTTACGTATTTGTTTACTTCCTATTACACACACACACACACACGCACGCACGCACGCACGCACACACAAGCACGTGCGGCCCTCTAGCAACAGCATCCCTCAGAGAATTCGAGAATAATTCGGGCGCAGAGGGAAGGCCACGCGATTCACAATTCACTTTTTCGTCTCCGGATCTATGAATAAGAAGCGAGGAAGTTGTTTATTGCCAAACTTATGTGCGTCGAGTTCAAAAAATGCGAATAAGGAATTGAAAATTTCAGGTAATACGTATCGCGTTTCTGGTGTTGTGCTTATGCTAACTGACTGCGAACTTGGTCGTAAAAGTTTTGATTTACCTCATTGATAAAGTTCTCACCCCCTCCCCCGGCGCCAATCTGGAGGAACGTCTATTCGATAAGTTATATTGGTTTTGCGCCTCCGATAGATAGCGCAAGAGGACCGCGAACCTGGAGCCGATTTGGAAAAAATAAATTATTACAAATGTTCCGCTCAGAAAAGAAGCAGCTCCGAAGAAAGTAAAATTCACAAAC
>NC_091588.1:11435852-11440852 GCF_042767895.1 Penaeus vannamei
ATTAAGAAGTAATAGTGAGGTTTAGAGAAATTGTTTTTGTATCACCATTTTTTTTTAAATAAAAGCCAGTTATTACACATCCTCGGCATTCGGCCTTTACAGCTGATCTGAATTTCATTTTACAGGAAGCTCCCCACTACACACTGTCATAAAAAGATCAAACATTTTGCAAATGTATAACTAATTTTATTTTCTATTTTAGCCGGGAACAAAAGATTGTAAGAAAATGGGTGAAGTATCAACCTTATTACTATATTATTCAACGATTATTACTATACTATAAAAATTTCATGTTTAAAATGGAACCTGTACCATCTTAAAAGGCTAACCAGTTTGCACTAAAACCACGTTAATGTAGCCGTAACACATTGAATATGGATATGTAACTTTGGCTTATAAATTCTGTTGTTTACTTATTTAATGTAAATCCAAGCATGAGCCTTCCTGAGACTTATGCTAGGGCCATCCTTAGGGACGGCCCCTCTTTTTTCAGTTGCTAGGAACTGAATTTTATGAGGGATATTTGATTCTGCCCTCGTTCTTTCACCTCGACTTGTTGGTGGTTCATCCTGTATAGACTTTAACAAGTCATCTAATTTTCTTCTAAACACTAAACACTACACCGAGTTATATTTCTAGTATTTTTACCAACATCATTAGACTTTCAGGTCCGTCTCCAACATGCCAGAATTTTCAAGAATGCGGTCTTCTGGACTGGGTGAATAGTTAAGCAGCTGTTAAAAGAGCTCTCAACAGGAATTGTTACTGTCATCATCTGTTGATTAGATGTTGTCATTTTGTCTTGGATAAGCTGTAGCTTGCCGCAAGGAATCAAAAACGAGGTAGGTTTGATTGTGTTTGACAGCACTGCGTACTCTATGTAGCGGCAGTACTCATTTTGTCCATACAGTCATGTAGTTCTGCATCTTTCTGTTATCTCTGGTGTTTGGAGACATCTAGGGCCTTTTGGGTGTGGATCATTCTCAACTGTTACCTTAGCCTCTTCACAGACATGCTTAAAGGCAGATTCACACGACATAGCAGACGGATGCTACATGAATATTCACACTGGATAAGATGCCGCCGAGCTCTGCTTTCAAACAAGTGTCACATCATTCTGGTGCAGTCATAGGGGACAGTACTCCGTGGTTTCTTGAAGATGAGCATCTAAAAATACCAACTCTATCATTAAATAATATAAGTGACGAAGTTTTGTGAATATCATCATTTTATGCAAGAGCTGGAAGACGACGAAAAAAAATTCAAATCATATATCAGATTATCTCCCGGTTTGTAGAGAACTTGCAATATATGGTGACTTTGCCACGGCCCATGATTAACTATAAACTTATTGGCGATGGGGGTAGGGGCCCGGGGGATTCCCAAAATACTTTGTGCATGTAGAACTATATTAAAAAAAAAAAAAAAACACGACCCGGCGACTGATCAATCTATGTGCTAGCTATTATAGCATGCATACATTTATTAAAATTACACTAAGGCAATTGAGAGCCATATAGCTTCGCATCATATGTATAGGGTAGCTTTGCACCCATTGTGAATCTGCCTTAAATCCGGAAGTTATTCTATTGCCGTATATCGGTTGTTGATCGAACCAAGCTATGGGTTGTGACACTTAAGGTCAGATAGGTTTGTTACGTCGAAATGTGGTTTATGCTTAGCTGCTGGGGTTGCCTTTAGTTTCAATTTAAGGTCTGCTGTTACCATGTGATAATCAGTATTGGAAAGATGTGTGGCCCGGTACATATGGCATTTGGTAAGGTTGGTCGATCGATTAGTGTGATTCTATTATTACATAAATTCCTGTGATGGATCCATTTACGGGGAATCATCTATCAGTAATACATAGGTTTATGAATATATATCTATGATACATAGGTTTGTGAACCAATGTATCAGTGAAACATAAGTTTGCAAACCTGCAAAGGTCTTGTAGACCGTATCTGCTATTTGTTAAATGAACAACGCTGCAAGGGATACATTGGCTTCTACTGGGATGGTGGTTGCGTCTTGAGGAGGTGCACCATGCATCTCCTGCTGCAGTTGATCAAAGGCGTTCGCCTTTACACCTTTGTCCACATCTGTAGTCTCATAGCCACAATTACAGTGGCTAGGAGACGGTGAAGGAGCCATGCTGATAATAGCCTGCTATTAACAGGCTTCTAGCTCATAAAATATTCCTTAGGATGGTACCGCAGAAGCCACTCTAGTATCTGGTTTGCTGCAAAATCTTTTCTGATGTAATGAGCTACTCCTCAAGTTATTACAGTTCTCTTTCTGGATAATTTAAATCTATTTTGTAACTTTTTTTTCAGATATGCTGTGTAGGATATTAGTGAATTATTGTTGATGTGGATTTATTTATGAATTGTTTTTGGATACAAACTTGTATATTTAAAGTATCTTAAATTCTAATAGGTAATTTCTTATAATGTTTATATTATTGCTTGTTAACCGCAAAGTTTTACTTTTGGTGAGCCCACTTTGCTTCTCCCATTATTGGGGAGCTGAAACTTTCCTGATGCAACGAGTGTTTTGCCACTCGCCATTTAGGACCAAGTATGCTTCGTTGGATTGAGTGTCCTTGTCTCTCAATTATGCACCAGCTTTCCAACTCTTTTTCTTCGTTTCCTTCCTTGACCAACCTATTGTTTCTCTCTCCATTTTGCAGACCACACCAGGGGTTATCCTTATACCTCTTTGCATCTCGGTTTTCGTAAGCTTCATTTCCCCCCCAGTAGTTACCATTATTCTTTATATTATACGGTTTGCCGATTTTCAGTTCCCCTTTCTCTGAAGTCATTTTCCTGTAATTGTTTCGTACTCTTGTAAATTGGTTATGCCTCTATGGCAGTTTTCATAACATTTACTTCTCTTTTCTCAAGAGAATTACTTTGATTCCTTTGATTCTTTGTTTTGATTTCGCCGTGGGGGGGGGGTGACTGATTATCAGCCTCATCATGTGATGTTATTTGCCCTGCGTCTGAGCTTTGGATTTGCATTCCCTTCTTTTCTTTACTACTTGGCAGCCTGATTCTCTTGCTTTATAGTTGTTCGTTTCTTGTTTTCTCTTTGTCTTCGTTATTTTCAGAACTTATTATACTAACTTTTTTATTTCTTTGTTTTTGGTTTCCCTTCTGTTTTGTTTCATCCCGTAACTTTCATCTTTAAGAATCTCAACATTACTTGGGCACTGATTCTTAAATTCTTCCAACAATTTTGTTTTAAAAATAATTGACTGTTTACAGTTCTATTTCACTACTATCATTAGTTCCAGTACAACCTTCTCTGTTCTAGTTGCATTCCTGCTGTAGAGATATATGTAGTCACATACATTATAACTCCAATCTGTCCTGTTACATATTCCCTAGCTTGGTAGGCGACTCCATTTCCACTTCTCAGGTAAAAAAATATAAAACGTGACTTTTCTGCCCTTACATTCTGGACATGCGATTTGCTTTCCTTTATCATATTTTAAACATCTATTATTATTTATTTTATTATTATTATTATTTTCTATTTCTTATGCTTCTTGATCCAAATTCTTTCATGTTTTGTCTGACATTCAGTTCCTTGTCTAATTTATTGGGCCATATCCCCCAAACCACATTATAGAAATTTATGATCGTTTTGAAATCAGTATGTTTGTCAACTCCATCAAGGGTTTAAAGGTGAGAGGATATGCGATATGTCTATGAAACTTTGACAATATTATTAGGTTAACCACAGTCACAACACAAAGGCAACAGTAAGTAAGTGCACATAATTACACGTCCAAATCCGAGTTCAGTATTATTATTCATCTTTGATACGACTGCAAGATGGCATAGCTCGACCGAGGAAGTGCTGGAGAGAGGAAGGTGGATCTGAGCAGGATGTGCAGCCAAGAGCAACAAAGAGAGTGGAGTGCCGAAGGATCGGCTTTGACTGATAAAGTAAACAGTTTAAGAATAAAAAGGGAAACTGCACAAGAGGCACAGCGGATCCATAAAAAAGACAATGTGTAGTGGCAAAGACCGTTAATGAAAGGTTTAGCCTACAGTCCTAAAACTCACTATTGCCTTAGGTCATTATACGTTATTATGTTATATGAGAACATAACTTTTACTATTGGGAATTTTTATTGCCAAAGCCAATAGGAATCACGGTAGGGGAGGGGAGGGGTCTTGATGTCCCAATGACATGATGAGCTGGACTTGAGGGGTACCCATTCTGAGAGGGGATGGTAAACTCTCCCTGGTTCATATAATGGGAATTGGAATGCTTTCCTGGTTCCCAGACGAGGTAAAGAGAAAAGTCCTCAATCTTTCAAGGAAATCTTATCTGGTAAACATGGAACTATTTCACATGATGGCATTTCAACATGGATCTTGTTACTTTTGAAGGGCATTATAAGATGGCTGGTGCGTTAAAGTGATTCTCGAATCGCCCCACAGTGAGATGGTAGCATGATAGTCGAAGTTTCGTCACCAGACAAAAACGACTGTCTGCGTACGATGTATGACATTCTCAGGGCTCAAGTCTCATGTTCTAACAAAATGCTCAGTCAGTGCAAGAGAATTGTCTTTTTCTGAGACCTATTGAGGTATTCTGAGGCGAAACTGTTAGAGGAACTAAAGGATTTAAAGGTATATTAGACGTTAAGCATTCTAACAAGGAATTTGAAGAACAATCGACATCAGCTCTTATAACTTTTGAAACGTTAGTCCTTCCGGAATCGGCAAAGTAAGCATGGTGCTACCTCAAGGTAAAGTCATATGTCCCCGACCCCATGCGGTGTTTTAACTATTCAGATCCAGTATACAGTTATCACTGCAAAGGTCGTGAAGCTTCTTAAAAACAGTGTAACAGATACAAATTTGAAAAATAAGCATTAGTAATTAGAAAGGAGAAAGTTTTCCAGAGGCAAAACGTCATGCTCGAGTGCTGTTTCCGACGTATGTTCTAGTCCGACCTCCACGTCATCCCTTAACCTCTAA
>NC_091588.1:11450852-11453352 GCF_042767895.1 Penaeus vannamei
CCAGGGGGATCTCCTGTCCTGTGGTGCTGAAGGGTCGAGTGTAAGAAACAGAGCTTGTTGAGGCCCTTCTTAAGACCTCACCCTGAGAGCAGGTATAAAGATAGTTCCCGAAAGGGGAATCTGACCTATCCTCTCTGGAGGTGATCACGTCTCTCCCACAAGTGGTGGAGGCTTCCCGCATGACCAAAGGGAAGTCTCCAACCAGGCAAGTCCTGGTTATCCTCAAGGGAGCCCCAATCACCACTCTTGATCTGGGTAACTGGGGCTCCTACAAGCTCAGGACATATGTGCCAGAGCCCTTGAGGTGCTTTACGTGCCAGAAATTTGGGCTTCACCAGGCCAACTTCAAGGCCAAAGCCAAATGTGGTGTATGCAGTGAGGCATATGAAACAGAAGTGTGTATCAAGGTACACAAAGATGGCCAGAAGGACACAACAGCCAAGTGTCCAAACTGTACCAAGAAACATCATGCCTGGAGTCTGGCTTGCTCTGTCAGGAAACAGGCAGTCATTAAAAAGCAGGAGCAAGCCAAAAAGCGTCCTGACTTTGTCCCAGCGCCCCCAGGCACCTACGTCTGGGGACAAAATAAAAGAGAAAAGACTCCCCGACCTCCTAAGAGGAAGGAGTCGCCCCCACAACCAAAACCGGATACCTTTAACAGAGAGGAATTCCCCAAGCTTGCTAGTGGCAAAACAACAAAAAAGAACCAAAGGGGAAAAGGTTCAAAGACCACAGCAAAGGTCCCACCAGTAGAGGATAATCTTTTCTTTGATGAGAAAGATATGACTCTCCTGTTGAGTGCTGAAGTTTCTGCAGTAGCAACAGCCTTGGGGAGGACCAGTGAGGAGGCGGAGAAAGCAGTGCAGGTCACCATGACGGCTATGACCCAAACTGTTGCAACTCTGAAGGGAAGGAAGCTAGAAGCCTCCAAACCGAAAAAGAGCAGCACTCCCCTCCCTAAATCCTCGGATAGCAGGCTAGCTTTGGGAGAAGCATCACGTGAAACCCCAGCTAGTCTGTCAGGACAGGCTGAAACTGTGCAACAAAAGCCCTCACTGCAGGCCGAGTCTGTGCAGCCAAAGTCTAGTCCCTTGACCCGAGGTGGCACTTCCAACCATGGCTTCCAACCTCTCGGTAGACCCTTAACCGGAGTGTCTCACTTAAGAGGAAGTTGTACAATCCTCAATCAACGAGGATCTATATTTATCAGATGCCACCAGCACTGGGGCATCTGAAGCTGAAGCAAGTGACTCTGAGTAACCATCATGACACGCAATCTAAGCATTCTGCAGTGGAATATCTGCAGCTATAAAAGAACTCCTTTCTCCAATCAATAGTGCGAGCAAGGAGCATTGACGTCGTCATGCTCCAGGAGACACTAACTATGGGATCTGTGTGCTTCTCAGGATATCATGCCTTCACCACTCCAAACCTGGATGGTGCTAGAGGCCTGATGGCCCTGGTAAAAGAAGCACTCCTGTGCTCCTTAATAGCCAACCCGCCGCACTGTGGAGACGGTGTTGAATCTCTTGCTGTTGAGATTCAGCTACCTGGGGGACCTATAAAAATATATATTTATAGCAAAACGCTGTGTGAGAGCTTAGATTTAAACCAGGTCTGTGCTACCGCAGCACAAGACCGAGTGATCATAGGGGGAGACTTCAATGCACACATAGCCATGCTGAATCCCCGCAAAAGGCCGAACGCGGCAGGCATTCACATAGCAGAAGTGCTTGAGACGTTCCCTGAGATCGCTCTTCTCAACACCAAAGAACCAATGCATGTGAAGGGAGGGGTCCTAGACCTCACCTTTGCCACTGCAACAATGGTGGAGAAAATTCGGTGGTGTGTCGATGATACGGTTACTAGTGATCACTACGCCATAGTCACCTCACTAATGGATGCAGGTCCAGACCAAAGACCACATCACATTCCTAAATGGAAAACAGACAAGGCCAACTGGTTTGCCTTCCAGGAAGGCTTGGCTCGATGTCTGAAAGACAATGAACCCAACAATAATGAAAATGTGCATATGCTAGAGGCAAGGCTAATCCAGGCCATAAACCAGGCAGCCTCACAAACCATCCCCAAAACTCGCCCATGGTCCAGAACTCACAAAGACACCTGGTACTATAATGACGAGATCAAAGAGGTCAACCACAGGGTTAATATGTGCAGAAAAAACTTCCGACGGCAAAGATCTCCCGACAATCTGGCCCTGTTGAGGGAAGCTGTCGTGGATGCCAAGGAAACTGCCAACAGAGTAAGGCAGGAAAAATGGCTGGAATGGTGTCAGACTTTTAGACACCAGACCAGCCTTACAGAGTTGTGGAAACGGGTCAGGCAAGCGACAAGCCACCAAGCCCCGAAATGCACTCATCATGATCCACAATCAGAGGCTAACAGATTGGTGCTTGAGTTCTCAGCCAGAACCAGCACCAACAATCTGCCTCCAGTGATGAAAGAAAAACAACAAAACTTAAATCCAGAAAGACTTGCT
>NC_091588.1:11463352-11468908 GCF_042767895.1 Penaeus vannamei
TGTGTGTGTGTGTGTGTGCATACATTTTTTTAGTTATTGCCGTTATTATTATAAATTGCAATATTGTTATTGTTGTCACTATTATCCTCACCATTTACATAATTGGGATAATAGTATAATCATATTCTTATTGCCATTCTGTTGATATCATTGTTATTTCATTGCTGTCATTATTAGCATTGTTGTGGTTGATATATTTGTTGTCATTATCATTTTCGCTATTATCATCATTAGTGATATTGTTTTTATAGTTCTTACTATTGTCATTGTTGATCTTATCGTCAGGATCATAATCTAAAATTATTAGGTATACTAAAGTCCTGTTAACTGTCATCATCTTCATCTTTATCCTTGATTTTTCATTACACCCTTTTTCCATATCTTAACCATCCTTAGACATAGACAGAGAAAAAGGGATGCAAAAAAAGTCCAAAAAGATGAATAAAACCAAAACGGATTTCCATGTTGTGACGCCCGTGTTATGACCCGCCCTTCCTCGCCAGGTTTCCGCGGGAGCAGCAGACTCTGAGGAACCACTTTTACTTCACCGACTTCGAACGCCACAACGCAGAGATCGCCGCCTTCCATCTCGACAGGTAAGGTGGGGACGCTGGGAAAGGTCGTGTCTTTTCTCGGTATGAGGTGAGTGTGTGTGTGTGTGTGTGTGTGTGTGTGTGTGTGTGTGTGTGTGTGTGTGTGTGTGTGTGTGTGTGTGTGTGTGTGTGTGTGTGTGTGTGTGTGTGTGCGGGGTGGATATTGTTAGCTAAATTAATTACACTTGTATCTGCATACACACTTGTGAAGTATACGTTTGCATATAATTTACAAAATACATTCACGCTAGGTGTACGATTTTTTTTCTCTCATTTTTTTCTTTTGTTTCTTTGTTTCTCATCTTTTCTCTTCGCTCTTCATCAATTTTGGATTTTTTTTTCTGATTCTCTTTCTTCGTCTTTATCTTCCTTTATTTCTCCTACTTCCTTGATTGCCCCCTGTTGCCTGGATTACTTCGCCCACTGTGCACGGGGAACAGGAAGAGAAAAGTGGAAAGAAAAGCACGGGGAAGACTACGGCTGCCTCGCCACTGAATTCAGTAACGGGGGAAACGAAGTACGCTCAGTCACTTCAGTCCGGAGGGATATAGAAGGAAAGTCAGTGGTGGTGTTATAAAAAAAGAATGCCTTATATTTCTGGTAAGCCTGCACACGAAGGTAAACGTGGCTAAAATGAAATTGCAGGAAAAGTTATAATAATTACAGTGCTGGGGGTCCAATACACTAATTTACCTTTTTTGGGTGAAGCAAAGTGAGACTAGGAGTGTAATTGTCAAAATTGTGCAAATTCTCCTCCAAGTTCTACAATTGTATCAATATTAATTTCATGCCCTCACTAAAATATATAGCAATAAAATTCTAGGTGACTGTCTCCCATAAAACTGGAGAGCCAAATCATCATCGTATTCATTTTGTGGTTACCTGTAACGTTTTTAGGCCCTACGCAATGTAATATGCACGCGTGTTTGCCTTGTAATATCAGTTGTTGCAACCACCATTTTAAATCCATCTGGCCAGCCTCCATCACTAATGAGTTCTAGAGTTTACTCACTGTATTCTTAACGGAAAGGAAGGCAAAGACTAATAAAAACATTTCAGGATCTCGTGGGGTTCTTTCTAACACTTCAAATATTCATAATGATAACCTGAAATTATGCATGCGACAGAGAGAGAGAGAGAGAGAGAGGAGAGGAGCGGAGTTCAAAGGTAGTTATAAAATTAAAGAAATGGAGAGAGGACAGACAGAGGGAGAGGGGGAGGGAGGGAGATGGAGAGCTAGATAGATAGAGAGATAGAGCGATAGATAGAGAAAGAGAGAAGAAAAAAGAGGAGGAGACAGATAAATAAACAGATAGACATACAGGCACACAAGATAGGTGGATGAATATGACAGACAGATACAGAGCGAGACAGATGGAGAGACACAGAAAGCATAAAAAGGGAAATAGTTTCCTGTTTTCACGAAATAAGGAGGCCGCTCCTAATATAAGAGAAAACATGTCTTTTTCCCTTGGTACTTACTGCTCTTTCTGGAGATTCTTTTTTCATCTTGCTTTGTCTCTCTCTCTGTCTCTTACTTTCTCTCTCTCTCTCTCTCTCTCTCTCTGTTTCTTACTTTCTCTCTCTCTCTCTCTCTCTCTCTCTCTCTCTCTCTCTCTCTCTCTCTCTCTCTCTCTCTCTCTCTCTCTCTCTCTATCTCTCTCTCTCTATCTATCTATCTATCTATCTATCTATCTATCTGTCTATTCCACTTTCTCTCTGTCCCTCTCTCTCTCTCTCTCTCTTTCCCTTTCTTGTCTGGGCTGTGTTTATGTTATTAGAGTTTGTAATTAGATGCATCTTTTAATAAATCTTTTAATGAATTTTATTTCACCAAAAGCTTAAATATCAGTGAATATGTCACCATAGCTAAGGTAAAATAATAATTTATCATTGTATCTCGTGATGTTTTAACATTGAAGTGTACTGTTCTTGTTTCTGCTTAAAAGTGTCTTTAAATATCTGTTTTATCAATTTGTAATTTGGAATGATGTAGAGTGTCTTGTGTTACTTTATAATTGAGTACAATTCTTTTGATCTTGCATACTATGTTGGTTAGATGATTTGTCATTTTATATCTAATTTCTGTCGCTTATTGCTGATATCTGAATAGCTACTTAATTAATTATGTATATTTGATAGTGTCTCGGTAAGCCCTTACATGTCTTAAGGTCTTATACTGTTTTATGTATATATCATCAGAGCTTTAACGTGAACGATTCCCTTTAACTGAATACTCTCTCTCTCTCTCGCTTTCTCTCTGTCTGTCTCTCTCTCTCTCTCTCTCTCTCTCTCTCTCTCTCTCTCTCTCTCTCTCTCTCTCTCTCTCTCTCTCTCTCTCTCTCTCTCTGTATCTTACTGTCTCTCTTACTCTATCTCACTTTCTCTAAGTTACAGTCACTCTCATTCAGTTACTTTCCTTCACAAATTACACTGAAAAGCTTAATGTATAAATCCTTGCATTGCACACATTGTCCAAAAGATTATCCCATTTGCTATAACTGCTTTGTTCCTTCCCGCCCCGCGCCCGCCAACAGGCTGTTGGGCTTCCGGCGAGCAGTCCCGATCGTGGGGCGAGTTGTCAACATCACCCGAGAGCTGTACGCTTTTGCTCAAGGAGAACTCCTCAAAACGTTCTTTATCTCACCAGACGGCAACCTGTGCTTCCATGGGAAATGCAGGTAATTCTAGATGATAAAAAGGAAAGGAAGAAAACGAATATATATATATATATATATATATATATATATATATATATATATATATATATATATATATATATATATATATATATATATATACACACACACACTCACACACACACACACACACACACACACACACACACACACACACACACACACACACACACACATATATATATATATATATATATATATATATATATATATATATATATATATATATATATATATATATATATGTGTGTGTGCTTGTATATTTGTATATGTATTGCACGTCAAAACTAATGTAAAAAGCGTATCTCATACGCATTTGAGATGTGTTTACGTATAAGTTAATCAAATTTTCTTTCCATGATCATTTACCGTTTCTGAGAAAAGTGTCTGATCCATGATTCCTTCTCCACTTACATGCCCCATATTATTTGGCAATCCTTCTGCTGCCGCAGCTACTACTGCGACACCGCCCATGCCATCTGCGGCAACCCGGACCTTCTGGAGGGCTCCTTCTCCGTGTACCTCCCTGGCAAGGAGCTGGCTCCTCGCAGGGTGTGGCGCCATCCCTGGAGGAGGAGCTACCACAAGCGACGCAAAGCGCAGTGGGAAGTGGGTGAGTGGGCCTTCCGCGCGCGTCGGGTGTCCGCTGCGCCAGGGGCTGTGGCCGCTCCCTCGGCGGTTCGGCGCCGGGAAAGTCGCTTAATGGCTCCTTGATTAATACACTTTGCTGTTTATCGGATGATTTATTTCTCCATCCTAACTTGCACTTATGCGAATGACATCCAATACGGCGAAGTGGCCTTCCGCTGAGCCTAATGCGGTGCCATTTGACGGGACGAGGCATCACTCACTCACACGACCGGACCAGCGAAACACAAAACCAAATGCCATTTTTATAGCGCTGATGTATATATATATATATATATATATATATATATATATATATATATATATATATATATATATATATATATATAAAGCGGTCGTAAAATCTAGAAAAAATATTCGTCTTAATCAAAATCTAGGTCTCTGTTGCATAGTTATCTGCCACGACACCGATTGACATTATTTCAATCAGCAGCGATCGCCGAGCTCGCCTCGGGCGGTCTCCATCCGTCGAGCGGACGACCCGACACTTCTTTCATCCCTAACTACCGCTACTTGCAGTCACTCGTTGCAGTCGATCTAACTACCAGCTTTCAAGATCAAATTGCAGTCATTTACCAGCGCACTGTCTAAAAGCATCATTTCATGTGTACCTTACTACCTACTGTTTTGTGTGCAATAGCATTTCATCTTAATTCCGTTCCTTTTCATGCTCATAACTGCCACGAGCCCTCCCTGCCTCGTTTTAAATGAAAGTCAAAATATTGTTGAAATATCATGGCTTCAAATTAATGACATATTTCCGACAGATATTAGATAAAAAAAAGTTTCAATTTCGCGTAGCGGTAACTTCTATATCGAAATGAATAGCTTTATATCAGGATGAATAATACAAGTATTGCATATAATACTTCGTAATTACACCTGACCCAGATTGCAATACACCGAAGAGTTGTACCAATTTGCAAGAATTGGCATTTTACCCCGAAAAAAATGCAAAACGGATAATCTCATTCAGTTTTCATTTGCATGACCAATCAGCACATAGTTTACATAAATGGTTGAATTGAAAGGGGGGGGGGAGGGATTTTAAACTAGGGTAGGAAGAGGGAGAGAAAATACAAGACCACATTCACACTTAACCCCAATTTCTTCTAAGAGAAAACTCATTAGACACATCATTCATTTGAACCGGTATGTAGCGTCGTTATAAAACGATGAACCATCTTCCATGACGTTTTCTCGAAACCTCAAGACGTTCTTTAATCCACCAAACAGCAGCATGGAAAATGCAAGTAATTCTAAATGATAGAAAAGAAAGAGAAAAACAGTAATAATGTATATATATATATATATATATATATATATATATATATATATATATATATATATATATATATATATATATGTATCTCGGCACCTGCGAGCGTCTCCGCAGAGCAAAGACGGAATTGCTTGATCATTTTTACGTTTCTACTGATTATAAACGTAAATTACAATCGCAGATGTCATTAGACCGATGTTGCTACACACACACACACACACACACACACACACACACACACACACACACACACACACACACACACGCACACACACACACGCACACACACACACACACACACACACACACACACACACACACACACCCCACACAC
>NC_091588.1:11476908-11484408 GCF_042767895.1 Penaeus vannamei
TCCATTTGAATTCTTTCTTAGGACTCAATAGATCTGTTAATGGTTTGGCTCCGTCAGCAAAGTTTGGACAAAACCTACGGTAGTACCCAGCCATACCAATGAATCTTTGAACTGCTCTTTTATTCTTAGGTACAGGTAACTCACCGATAGCTTCAACCTTGGCTTTAACTGGAGCAACCTCTCCTCCTCCAACCTCGTGACCGAGATACCTCACCTTAGCTTGTGCAAACTCACTCTTGACCAGATTAACAATGAGCCCGGCATCTTGAAGGCGTTCAAAGAGGGATCGCAGTGTTGCCACATGGTCCTCCCAGTTACGGCTGTAAACTACAAGGTCATCTATGTATACCTTTACCCCTTTGAGATCCCGTATTATCGAACCCGTCAGCCACTGAAATGAGCTAGGCGCATTCTTCAAACCAAATGGAAGCACACAATAGTTATAAAGCCCATTAGGGGTCACAAACGCTGTTATCTGCTTCGCTTCAGGTGATAAGGGCACCTGATAATAGCCCTTCAGGAGATCAATTACAGTGATGAACTTGGACTCTCCAATGGCATCTATTATATCCAATATTCTAGGCAAAGGATAGCAGTCCCCTTTAGTGAGTTCATTAATCCTCCTATAGTCTGTCACCATTCTCCAACCCTTAGATTTTGGCACAAGTGCGCAGGGTGATGCCCACTCACTCTCACTAAGTTCGGCAAGACCATTTTTGAGTAAAAAGCTTACCTCCTCTTCCATAATTTTTGCTTTGTAAGGAGACATTCTATAAGGTGCTTGCTTGACAGGAATAGCCCCGTCAACAAGCTTTACGTCATGGGTCACCAGGTGCGTCTGTCTCGGTATATCTCCAAGAACATCACTAAACTGCTGAAGCACACACAAGATATCTTGCTGCTGTTCATGGGATAAATGAGAAATTTTAGAGTTTGGATTTTTCAGAATGTCACTATTTTGCAATTTGAACCCAACATCGCCCACATCAAAGTCTCTCTCCATCTCAGGTGAAGCGGCAGTATCTCCCCGCTCTTCAGGAACAAAGATCGCACACAAGGCACTGGCAGCTTCCGGTCTACGTGGGTGATATTTCTTAAGGAGATTGATGTGAACCACCTTTTTCTTTTTCCTGCAACCCGGAGTAGCAATTACATAATTAATGTCATTAATTTTCTCCAGTACTTTGAAAGGTCCCTGATATTTTGCAGTTAATGGTTGTTTTCTAACAGGTAAAAACAATAGCACTTTTTCCCCAATACCAGATTCTCGTTCAATTGCATTTCTATCATATGTTCCCTTCATTGAGCACTGTGCTCTTTCTAAATTCTTATGAGCAAATTCTTGAAGATGTTGCAATCTGGTCTTCATTTTTACCACATAATCACTTAGAGACCCTGAATTTTCAATACCTATCCAGCTTTCATACAATAATTTCATGGGTCCGCGGATGTCTCTCCCAAATAACAATTCATATGGTGAAAACCCGAGACTCTCCTGCTTAGTACATCTTATGGCATACAACAATAAAGGCACTCCTAGATCCCATTCACTGCCCGTTTCATGACAATATTTCGTGAGCATACTCTTAAGTGTTTGATGGTACCTTTCAAGGGCAACTTGCGTCTGTGGCCGATAAGCTGTGGCACTATACTGCTTAACGTGTAACAATTTCATTACTTCCTGAAACATTACTGACCAAAAATTGCTTCCCTGATCGGACTGCAATACACGTGGCATACCATACTGTGTAAAAAATTTGATCAAGACTGGGACGATAGTACGAGATGTAGCTCGTTTCAAAGGAATTGCCTCGGGGTACCTAGTACTGGCACACATGAGGGTAAGTAAAAACCTATTTCCGCTCTTTGTTCTGGGAAGAGGTCCAACGCAATCAATGATTACCCTTGAGAATGGTTCCTCAAATGCAGGGATAGGCTTAAGAGGTGCAGGTGGGATAACTTGGTTAGGTTTACCAACCCTTTGACAAATATCACAAGTTCGACAATATCTCGTTACATCTGACGTAACACCTGGCCAATAAAAATATCTGAGGACTTTATCGAGTGTCTTCTTGATACCCAAGTGCCCTCCACCCAAATCGTGAGCCAAACTAATAACTTTAGGTCGATAACAAGTTGGTACCACCACTTGAAAAACTTCGTGCCACGAATCGGTTGCCGGTACTTCAGGTGGTCTATATTTCCTCATCAATATCCCTGAATTTGGATAATACCCTGATGGCAATGACTGAACCTCTGATTTTGACACGGCTCTATTACGTAGTGACCTTAGAGATTCATCAGATTTCTGGGCCTCAATTAGCATTCTACTGGTTATAGAAACCTCATCAACGTTAATTACTTCCCCAATATCGTCAGTTCCCTCAATAACAGCTACATCATTTACCTCAACAGCAGCTTCATCATTTACCTCAACAGCAGCTTCATCATTTACCTCAACAGCAGCTTCATTACCAAATAGACATTCAAGACCAAGCTCATTCTGACCAACCCTTCTATCAGATAGCCTTGGCAACTTCTTCGCCTGACTTCTCGTTACAGCACATGCTGGAAAAAGTCCTGGATTAATTCTTGCAACATCTACAGCAGGATCATAAGCAACTGGGGACGGACAAACAACAGGATTAGGTAGCAGTCGAATCCCCGCAATATCATTCCCCATCAAAAAGGATACTCCCTTAATAGGCAACGAATCATGAACACCTACTACAACAGGTCCACTCACCAAATCCGTCCTCAGATAAAGCTTACAAAGGGGCACTGTAACGCACCCTCCAAAACCTTCCACTACCACATACTTCCCAGTGTATGCATCCTCCAGAAAAGGAACTGCCTCTTTCAAAACGACACTATGTGAAGCACCAGTGTCACGAAATACAGACACGGGAACAGAAGGACCAGCTTCATCTAAGGCCATGGAACCAGAGAAGATGAAAGGCTGAAATGAATCATGATCGCTCGAGGTACGCTGCGACAGATCCTGGACATTGTCTGTTGATACAAAGGTGTAATTAGCTACATTTTTAGGCTCTGACGCTTGTCCCTTCCTCATCAATTTAGGGCAATTCGCCTTAATATGGTCGGGTTTCTTACAGTAAAAACATCCAGACGACCATCCAGAACCCGTCCCTTTACCATAGCCACTTTTCTTTGCCACAAAGTCAGAATTCAAGCTATTCTGCCCAACAGACTTACCATCCACAGATGGAGCGAATGCGGAGGGGTGAGAGCATTTACTTACATTTACTTTACTTTTAGAAATCAAGTTAAAATTCTCAGGTAACAAAGCTGCTCTCTCAACGGTACTGACTTCGCGCCATATACTCTACAAATGACTGGTTCTGTTCTTTAATACAATTTCGAAAACGGTTTCTATAATACTCAGCACTTAGCTGATACGCTTTAAGAATTGCATCCTTCATGGTGTCATAGTCGGACTGATGTGATCCAGCCAGAGAGAGATAGACAGAGCGCCCCTTTCCTTTCAGACTCGACTGAACGAGTATGGGCCAGTAGTCACGTGGCCATTTCAAAGTGCTTGCCACGTGCTCAAACTGCCCGAAAAATTCCTCTGGGTCAGATTCATCAAAATTTGGGACAAACCTAATAACCCTGGAGGGATCAAAATCAAGCTCCTGCAACTGTAGCTCCCTCTTTCTTTCCATTAATTGCAACTGAAAATTTCGCTCTCTTTCTCTGTCTTTCATCTTCTCCCTTTCCAGCTCAATTTCCATTACCCGTAAACTCTTATCATCAGACTCACACAACATCAATGCGTCATCTTCAAGCAAGCCAGATGATCCTAAATGAGCAATAACCGCCTTCTTAATTTCATTCTTACGCCATGCTGCTCGAATTGTTACGTTAAAATGCCGAGCTAATTGAACCCAGTCGGCTTTCTTTACTTCACAATCCTCAATAGCCTCCAATGAAGGACTTTCTACAAACTCGTCGAACTTAAATGCACTCATAATTAATGCAAAACGAATTTATAAAACATCCAAATAAGAAAATAATTACAATGTTTCAGTTTCTATGGTCAGGCCCCCATATGTTATATCTAGGAGTAGGTATTAGTCATTATTCAATAACATTTTCATTTTTGTTCATTATACTCATTAATTATTATCTCATTCCATATGAAGGAATTTCCTTCGTAAATCTCAAGTTAATTCATCATTTCCAGTAACCACAGGATTCATCACAAACAGTTACCAATAACAAAGGTTTATTATTAATAGAAAAAATATGAAATGAAATAAATATAACAATTAATGTGAAACTAAAACAATAACAAATCCATGCTTCATTTGGCCGGAGCAGCCGTCTCGCAAACAGATATTCATATATCTTTACAATCAGCAGATTTTACCATATTATACTTTCGTATCTGGATGCATGTTGGAACAAAGCATACCTCTAAACATTTAGACAAAGTTTACCATATATATAACCCTAGGAGTGCCCTATAAGCATGTACCCGCAGAGAACTCCTTACCTCGTCACCGCCCCGCAGTCACTGCCCATACCCAGAACTGTCAAAAACAGCTGATCACTAGAAAACGGGAAATCAAACCTTATCAGGAATACTTCGTTAAACGTGTTTACATGGATAACTTTCCTGTTTTACTAAAGTATAGTTCCGTATATGTTAGGACTATATAACAGTAGCTCAAACTCTTACTGCCACCCGGAAAGAGCGCTGTTGCTGTCGAACATTGCAAGTATGGACAGCGTATCGGCGTTATTCGGAAATCAAAAACTTTGCGAAGTTCCTACAATTTGTTTGCAATCCTCTCGCATTGGCAGGGATAATGCATATGGTATCAGACAGGGGACTTCTATTTCCCTTGCTATCACTACTAATTTAAAGATGTACAAGACTAGCGTTTTTGTGAATTTGAGTTGAAGGAAGACTGTTAGTGTTTGAATGTTGCCTAGAGTCATTGCAAGTTATATGTAATATCCGTTGTTACATGGTCACAAGGTATGTTTACACTTTCAATCTTTCTACCTGTATTGTTCAACAACGATGGTAGATCGGTATTGCTCACTTTTTGTCAATATCAAACCTGATACGTGCAAGTGTGTATGTATATGAGTGTGTGTGTATGTGTGTGTATGTGTGTGCGCGTGCATATATATATATATATATATATATATATATATATATATATATATATATATATATATATATATATATATATATATATATATATATGTACATATCTATTTTCATATATATATATATATATATATATATATATGTACATATCTATTTTCATATATATATATATATATATATATATATATATATATCTTCATATATATATATATATATATATATATATATATATATATATATATATATGTATCTATCTATCTATCTATCTATCTATCTCTCTCTCTCTCTCTCTCTCTCTCTATCTATATATATATATATATATATATAAATATATATATATATATATATATATATATATATATATATATAATGTCGCGATCTTTATTGATTCGACATTTAAAATATGCGTTAGCTCTAGTTGTAAAGTATGGACCCCACTGGATTTTTTTTTTTTTTTTTTTTTTTTTTTTTTTTTAAAGCATATGAATTTGCAACATTTTGTCAAATAGAGTAGATTCTAATAATTAGCCGAAAATTATTTGTTTAGATGTTAACAACTAAAGGGGGGGGAGGGAGTAATAACCAGGGAAATCGTCACCATTTGGTTAGACAACATCATGCTCTCGTCCTAAAGACAGGCATGTTGATTCCTGGTGTTGGGTTTCTTGTTTTGGCCGGATATTGGAGGTTGTAATGCTTGATAGGTGAACTGAGATGATTGTGAATGTTTATGTTTTGCATTGTGAAAATGCGGACGGCGTCCTGCTCTCGCCCCAAACACAATGAAGGAAAAGTTGAAAATGAGGTGACGCCACATCCTTGTTGTTAGGAAATATTTATTCATTTATTTTTTCTCTCTGGCCTTTGGATACAGTATTGTAATTCATCGGAGATGGTTCAAGCGGTATCAAGGAGTAGATTGAGAGTGAAATTATCTCTTAAAATAAAGTGTAAGAGGAAAATCATGAACATCAAAAGGAGGGGATCGATTACCTTATGTACATGAAAATAACAAATAACCCTGGTAGAATGGGGGTGTGTCTCAATCCAGTCTCAAATTTGTTTTTATTTTGTTCATCATAATGATTATTGATTTATTATAAGTAAAAGGAGAGAGAATGTAGAGTTAACCTTAGATATGATTTAATATAGCAGCATTCCTCATTTTCATTCTCATGATGTTTATCATGAGTATGTTGCTAATATTTACATTATGCCACATGTTTATAGAACAAGTAGTTAATGGTTAAAAATGTTTTTATGCCCACTGTAGATTTGGCACACACTCAACATAGAAATTAATTCAATCCACCCCACAAGCTTTAGGACCGTTAAGTCATGCTACCCCAATTAAAATTCAGTTATACCATATTTTCTTGTTGAATATTATTAGTAATTTGTATATGAAAAATTCTCCATGACATATATATACATACACACACACACACAGACACACACACACACACACACACACACACACACACACACACACACACACACAGATACACACACACACACACACACACACACACACACACACACACACATATATATATATATATATATATATATATATATATATACATATATATATATATATATATATATATATATATATATGTATGTATACATGTGTATACATACATATATATAAACTAGGTTGGGAAATACGCAAATGCTTGCAGTTATGCTGATCTTAAGTTGTGTTTGCGGATACTTGAATTCCTACACAACTAACACAACAAAACAAAGTGTTCATACACACACATCATGTCGAGATCGACACTGACTCGACATGTGATAAAAATGTATTGGTTACAATTGTAAAGATATCTGGACCACCAGAGAGCAAGGCAACCCCACCGAACTGTTTATTTACATATCTTTATTTTAGTGTCAAAACTAGTAGAATAAGTTATACTAATTATATGAAATAGTTATAAAAGGCTAGATTGCTTGATACAATGATATTGACGAAGTCATAGAATTGAGCAGAATTTGCCACCATTGTCCTGCTTCTGAGCGATTTCGACCCACCTCCCATTCAAGTCAGTAGCAATGCTGGGTATTCAGATTTCTTTTACCTGGAAGTGAAAGTTATCCACTATCATTACTTTTGTTAAAATGAATATGGGCATACTAACGGCAGTACTTAAAAAAAAAAAAAAACATATATATATATATATATATATATATATATATATATATATATATATATATATATATATATATATTTATATATATACGCAATAGATGTTCCACAGGGGAATTCTTATTACAAACAGGAGGACCAAGGCAGCAGGAAACCACTACATGTGCATATTCATTTATTTAGCTTTCGGACATGAACAGCT
>NC_091588.1:11578186-11580686 GCF_042767895.1 Penaeus vannamei
GAAATTTTTGTTCAGGCGACCGGTAGCCCACAAGGAATTGTCTTGTCACCAACTTTATTTTTGTGTATGATGAGTGACATTTTACCCCCCCCCCCCTTCGGAATCTTAAATACTAACTGTGCGGTAATAATTGTGCTTTATAGCACTTTAGCAATATTGCAAAATTTTCGGCAAATCGCAGCCAACTGGCACTGGATATGATTCATAAGTGGGGCCTCCAGCCGTGTTTTAAGTTTTCCGGAAGATAGAGTATTGCCGTATTTTTTCACACAAGAGGATGCCGAACATCAGGCTAACTTTAGGCAATCACCCAATTCAAATTTCTAAGTTTACTCTTTTATCATTCACTAAATTTGAGAGACCACATTGGTCAATTTTGAATGAACGCCAAAAGGTACTTAATTTACTAAAGTGCATTTTTGGTAATAAATGGGGAACTCATAGAGTGTTTGGTAATGATATATAAAGCCCTAATGAAGTCTAACGTAGATTGATGAAGAGCCATACACGATGGATCCATAAACTCAAGTTTGAGAAATTTAGATACTGCTAAGAATGTTTACGTCTTGGAGCCCTGAAATGTACTAGGATCGAGCATCTTGAGGTGGAGTCAGGAGTACCTCCCCTCCGACTCAGACGCGGCCAGTTGGCACTGACCAATATATATATATATATATATATATATATATATATATATATATATATATATATATATGAAATATATCTATATATCTATATATCACATAAACCGCGAAGGTGATTCGAGACCCGAGCCATCCTAATGGTAATGGTGGCACTAGGCACTTTGACACGCGACTCCACGACCTCATCCAAAAAGTCGGTATAGACCTCGCTTCCACCGACACCCTGCTTCAGACAAATATAGGAAATAGGAAACTCAATTTCATCATGAGAGATTGGCTTCTATCAGCTGCCATGGCGCTGGAGATGGAAGGACACCAGAGGTTCGGAGAAATCCTTATTAATCTTCCCCTTTTATATATATATATATATATATATATATATATATATATATATATATATATATATATATATATATAATATATATGTATATATATATATATATATATATATATATATATATATATATATATATATGTACCGACGACTCTAAGACTGAGCCATGTATGGGAGCGCGTATATGGTCGTCCGAATGTAGACTGAGTTTCAGCCTGCGGAATCATACATTGATTTTTATCGCCGAACTTTTTGCTATTGATAAAGCTTCAGATTTTGCTCTATCGATGGCAAACAATAGAAAAGTATTTTTTCTTCCTCATTCAAGTTACTGTAAGCTGTATGGTGCCAACAATTCAACTGGTGATCTGGCCTATAGCATTGACCGTATAGTTCTAAGATGTTTATAAAAGCAAAAATATAAATCCTGAGGCAAATGGAATGAGCAAACCTACAATTGCATAACAAGCATAAAATTGAATATATTTCCTGGGGCAAAGGGAATGAGCAAACCTACAATTACATAACAAAAATAAAAACTCCATAGAAGAATGGGACAGCCCACAGGAAAAACAAGACAGGAGGTGGTGTTGGCCCAACTCAGGGTCAACGCAACACGACTTACCCACCTCACTCCATATATTTTTTAAAAATAGGCCTGATACCCAAGCGTGTACCCAAATCTGTAAACGTTCCATAACGTACAAATATACCTTGCACCTAGATGTGTAAGCGCACCTAAACGTGTTGGTGCTCCTAAAGTTGTAAGCTACCTAAACGTTTAAACATGCAAGCACACCTAAAAATATGCAAGCGCACCCAAACGTGTAAATGTGCCCAAACATGTAAACACGCCCAAACATGTTAATGCACCCAAACGTGTAAATATATATTGCACTTAAACGTGTAAGCGCACCTAAATGTGTCAGCGCACCTACAACTGTAAGCGTATCTAAAAGTTTAAGTGCCCATATGTGTAAGCACACCTAAACCTGTCAACGTACCTAAGCATGTATGTGCACATAAGCATTCCTAAACGTGTAAGTGACCAATAATTTAAACGTACCTAAACGTGTGAATGCAACTAACCGTATAAGCACACCTAAACGTGTAAGTGCACCCGAAAGTATAAATGCATCGAAATGTGTGTACATTTCCAAATGCATAAGCGCACCTAAACATGTAAGCGCACATGTCAATGCACAAAACATGTTAACGCACCCAAACGTGTAAATGTACCTCGCGCCTAACCATGTAAGTACACTTAAACGTTTAAAAGTACCCAACTGTTGAAATGCCCAAACGGAAACGTGGAAATGCCAACTGTGTCAGCGCACCTAAAGGTATAAGTGCACCCAAACGTGTAAACACACAGAAACATGTTAAGGCACCCAGATGTGTAAAAGCACCAAGATGTGTAAACACCCAAACGTGTAAGTGCACCTAAAAGAGGAAGTGCACCAAAACGTCTCAAAGCACTAAATGTGTAAACACACCCAAACGTTTCAATGCGCCCAAATGT
>NC_091588.1:11585686-11590686 GCF_042767895.1 Penaeus vannamei
TATAATAATTATTGCTATCATTTGTTTTATTATTATTATGAACCTTATTATTATAATGTTTATAGTAATCAACCTTATTATCAATATTATGATTATTACGTTTTTATCACTAATGATAATAATAATAATAACAGCCACAACAACATCACTAATACTACTGAAGATGACGATGATCAATATGATAATAATTATAATGATAGTAATAATAGTAACAATGATAATCTATAGTAATAGATTAATGGTAAGAATAATGCTAATAACAATAATAGGAATGATGGTAATAATATTAATGATGATAATGATAATGATAATGGTAATAGTAATTATAATAACAATATTGATAAAACGAATAAAAAGTAATAGTAGGAATAACAAAAAACAATGAATATGATGATAATGATAATCATAAAAGTAATAATATTAATGATAATGACAGTGGTGATAATAATAACCAATAATAACATTACTATCAATAGCAATAATAATGATAATAGTAACAATCATTATTATTATATTAATTATTGTTATTATCTTTATTATTGTTATTATTATCATCATCATTACTAATAACATCATTTAACCTATAATAATGATGAGAATTATAATGATAGTAGTACTAGTAGTGACAATAGTATAATAATAATAATAATAATAATAATAATAATAATAATAATAATAATAATAATAATGATAGTAATTATATTGATAAAGACAGTAATAATAGCAATATTAATAATAATGATAATGATAATCATAATGATGATAACGAAGATGATAAGAATGATAGTAATATTAGTAATAACAAAATTTACAATAATGACATAATAATGATTATGATGACTGCAATAGTCGTCATGATACACACATAAAATTAACGACAGCTTTAGATAATACTCTCTCGTATCATATGGACAAGAATATCATTTTTGTTTTCTTCTTCTTCCTCTTCTTCTTCTTACTCTTACTCTTACTCTTCCATCTTCCTTCTCTTCTATCTTTTCTTCTTCCTTTTCTTCTTCTTCTTCCTCTTTTTCTTCTACTACTTCTTGTTCTTCTTCTTCTTTTCTTTTTCTTCTTCTTCCTCTTCTCCTTCTTCTTCTTCCTCCTCTTTTTCTTATTCTTCCTCTTCTTCTTCTACTGCTTCTTCTTCCTCTTCTTCTTCTACTTCTCCTTTTCTCCTTCCTTTTCTTCTTCTTCTTCTTCTTCCTCCTCCTACTCTTACTCCTCCTCTTCCCCCTCCTCCTCTTACCACCACTACTACTACTACTACTACTACTACTACTACTACTACTACTACTACTACTACTACTACTACTACTACTACTACTACTACTACTACTACTACTCCCCCTCCACTTCCTCCCCTTCTTCTTCCTCTTTTTCTTCTTCCCTCTCTTGTTTCAGGTGATTGAGTAGGTATAATTCAAGGTAGCAGGAGGCAGGTGTGTCAATCACTGCCTGAGAGTGCGTGCGACTTACAGCCAGAAGGAATGTGAGTTTGCTTTTTAAGACGGGGTGGGAAGAAAATTAATTCCTTTGTCTTTTTTTTCTCACTTAATGTACTTTCTTTTCGCCCCACACCCCATCACAGTCTGTCTGTCTTTCTGTCTGTCTGTCTGTCTGTCTGTCTGTCTGTCTGTCTGTCTGTCTGTCTGTCTGTCTGTCTGTCTGTCTCTCTCTCTCTCTCTCTCTCTCTCTCTCTCTCTCTCTCTCTCTCTCTCTCTCTCTCTCTCTCTCTCTCTCTCTCTCTCGCTCCTACTCACTCTATGCTGATGCAGATAGATAGACTGATAGATAGGTAGATATGAATTACATAGAGATAAATATAAAGATAAACAAATAAATATACAATAAAGATTATCAATAATATGGTCGACTACGCTCGAAAGAGAGGAGAGATAGACAAAATGAGAAAGAGAGAGAGAGAGAGAGAGAGAGAGAGGACAGAAGGAAAAGGAAATGAGAGAGGGGGGGAGAAGACAGATGGGGAAGGAAATGAGAGAAAAAGGAATAAGGAGAGAAAGAGCCAGAGCAAGAAAGAAGAAAGAGAGAGAGAAGGAGGGAGATTTGTCTGCACCAAAAGCAGTGAGTCTCGCTTTATCAAAGTTACAATACATTTTATCCGCCATTGCGATTAAATTTCCCCTCTCTTTTCTGCGTTTTATCACACAACTCGCGAAAATTATGGCTATTTCATGAATTCTTTGTTTTCTGTTTCCTGCCATTTATCTGTCAAGACAGCGGCCGTAACTATTGATGTGCGTTTGTGTGTGGGAATCTGTCTGTGACGCTGCTCGTGTGTATGTGTGTGGGTATTCTTTACTTGTTTGTACATAGTTTGTGTGCAATTTTGTTTCGTTTGTTTGTGTATGTCTTTTCGTGTTCTAGTATTTTTTTACTTGATTGTTTGTTTATGTATTATTACTTGCATGATTGTTTATTTGTTCGTAATTTTACTTGTTTGGTTGTTCCTGTGTGCGTATTTGCCTGTGTGTCGTCGCTTTAAACATATGTTTATTTGTGTGCAGGTATATGTAAGCGTTTCTCTACTCTTGACATGCTGTAGAATATTGATTAATTATAGTTTATCAGTGTTGTTGTTTTTTTAATACATCCACACCAGTAAATCAAAATAGGAACCGCTACATGCAGTTCAAAATGCTGCCGGAATTACTCGAACTGAAAATCTAATCTGCCTGAAGATCTCTACCACCAAGGAGTGACAGGCCTCTTAAGGCTAATAGTCAGACAATGGGAATTTATACCCCGGGCGTCTTCCCATGCCAGAGACTTTCCCCGTGCCAGGCAGAACCGCGTCCCCGTCATATGTGTGGTGTTTTCTTAAGTCTGTATTATTCATTTTATTCTTCAGTAGCATGTTACGGTCTTCGTACAACGCGGGGAGGAGCCACGGAGGCTCTGTCAAGGATTTTGATTTGTTTACTTTGGTTTAGTTTGTGTTTATCGTAATTCGGGTGTTCGCCTTTGATAAACAATTTGTGGTAATAGCTGTGAAAAAAATACGCTATGGCAAACGCAGAGGTAAACAAGTGCACGAAAGTGATATGATTCGAAAGTAAATATGATGTGAGCTTAGGCGTTAAGACCATGTTAGTGTTCTTATTTATACGATAGGAGTATATATCTGATGAAATGAGGCCGCGAAGGTCCAGCAACCACGTGATGAGGCAAGTCTTGGGGCAGTTTTGACTTGATTCGTTAGCCAGCACAATTCAACGCATAAAAGGCACCATAAACAAACTAAAGCAACTGGTTAAAAGACACCCGCACGTGTGCCACTGGCAGCGCGCTAATCGGCTTACACGCTTCCCTAGCGATCCATCTTCAAGCAAGGAAGCAGTCCAAGCTCTGTGATTCTAGAATACACGATGTCGCACAGCTTAAGTAATTTTTATCATATAACAGTCTTACAGATGCGCTGAGGTGGGGATAGAAAGGTCAGTGTGCGCTTTGGCAAAGAATTAAAACAATGACTCAAACTTGCTAACTCGCATTTTTGGCAAAGCTGAAGCCAGGTTATTTTCTATCCGGTTAGCACTTTCCACCGAACAAGGGATATCGAGTCTGACGATTACATATCAGGGAAATTGTTTTGCTCTTGTTTTTGGTAAATGATTTACAGCACAAATATTCACATACACAACATTCGTCCTTGTAGATCTCTGATGAAACATCTGTATAAATCCAAATCACACTAGCTAATATCAGTGTGCAATCTGCAAGCTTCGCAATTGATATGCAAGATCACACAGATGATTTGAAAATCATGTTTTAAAAAAGAGGGCAATCTGAACCTGATATATTTAATTTTTAATAGATAAAGTTCGTACGGAAAATCTTACTGAGTTGGAACAACTGATTAATTGATTTTGTTCTGCGACAATTCTTGGTTTCTTTACAAAGTGTGTGTGTGTGTGTGTGTGTGTGTGTGTGTGTGTGTGTGTGTGTGTGTGTGTGTGTGTGTGTGTGTGTGTGTGTGTGTGTGTGTGTGTGCATATATTATTTTTCCGTATTGAACATCAGCACTTCTGTGGATGCCTAAGCTTATAGTAAGACTACACTTCGAAAAAACAGCTTGCACTGTCTTGCATCGACTCTGGGTCTTCCCTACAGATATAGTTTTATAACTAGATGTACCGCAGTCAGTTCCTAAACTTGTTAGGCATCTAGGGGATGTAATAGAAGTCTGGAGCAAGGGTATGACTGGGTAGAACTCGGTTTTGTTACACTCATTCTTGATAACTTCATCTCTTAAGTTCTCCAACTAATGCATCTCAGTCTTTTTATTCTAAAGGCTGCAACTTCAATGCCTTATGAGTTATAAAGAACACAGAAATGTCCTTTGAAAGTGGTACTAGTGGTACTAGTGTCAACGACCTGTAGGATTCGACCTGAACTACCTCGATGGTTGCTTCCTATGTTGGTTTTAAATGCCTTTAAAGGCCTAATCGTAGCTAAGAAGAAACCTAATTAGTATCACTGCTTTACAATCGCAATTATGTTAGAGGGAAATGATGTGGATAAGTTTTCAAGAGCTAAATTTGTGACGGAAATAGTCTTGGCTCACGCAGAAATTGCAAAGTAACGAAAGAGGCAGGCAGGGAGGGAGAAAGAGAGGCAGAGCCAGAAAGAGAAAAAGACAGACAGACGTAAACCAACTGCTAATCCTAATCAATACACCCGAGGCAAAGAGAGATATAACGGATTTCGTGGAACGACCAGTCTGCGGTTAGTCGAGTCGTTAGCGCGTTCAAGCCCGACGAGGTATTTTGGCTGATGCAACAAGAGAGCGGCTGGCTCTGCTCAAGGGACATGCTCAGTAAACATCAGAGGGCTGGAACAAGAGGAATGTGTAACATAATCTTTACCCATTCTGCCGGGATGGCAAAAGTGCATGCCATACCTGCAGTACTATTACTTCCTTTATTGTCTTGGGTAATTTTCTATCTTACGTCTGCCGCTCCTACATCGACGATTTT